>NC_137463.1:103289547-103524547 GCF_964235325.1 Thermobia domestica | reverse complement strand
TTTTGAAAACCGCTTTTGCGGTTTCGGTTTTGAAAACCCATTTCCGGTTTTCGGTTTTCAGAAAACCGGTTTTCTCAAAAACTGAAAATGTCCAAAAAATTCGACAGCACTAGTACCTACTATTATTATTACTATTATTAAGTGAACTGGTTATACTTCAGACAACCCGATGAATTACAAACAATGAATTGCACGTAAAATAGTCTCATTTACAACAAAAATGTCAAGTCCTATCTACATACTGTTTGCTAAATTGTGGATGGTAACTTACAGGTCAACCACGATTTGAATTTAAATAAAGTAACCCACTGCTTCCACGGATGCTACTCAACAAAAGAACCTAGTGAGTCACATCCGAAAATATATCCAAAATATCAATTCATAACACGTTCTTCCTCTAATGTGGTTGCGAATTGGCAACAAAGGAGTGATTTAGTTGGACCGCAACACACCGAAACGCGTTCCCGAAAATAATTCTCAAACAATGTTCAACCTAGTATAGTAAAGTGGGCTCCGGTAAATTATATACAGTATAACCTCGTTAACATGAACTCGCTTAAGCCGAACACGGTTTGGACGAACAAAATTTCGGTCCCGGCATCGCTGTACGTTATCTTATAGGAAGTTTTATCGGTTAACACGAATTTCGGTTAGCAGGAATTACGAACTAATTTTTAGTCCCTTGAGTCAGTAAAGGTTTTGATTTAACACAAACTTTCAATCCTTTGTTTTTTTTTTTTTTTTCCAGATCATTTTTCTTATTTCAGATTTCACTCCAGATCAGTTTTTGTCATACAGTATTTACACAGACGAAAATTGCCTTGTAAATAAGAGAAAAACCAGAAACAGGTATCTTTCCTCTCTTATGAGGTGTTGATTCTGTCCTCCGTCAAGCGCTGAACATGCAGGTGCTTGGCAGACGAGCTGGCGACAGCTCGAAACAAAACATCTTCTCTCCCCTGTAACTTCAAACTGGTGACAGCAATCATTTACACCTTTCCGTTTCCAGCAGTACTCACCCTGCTAGCGGAGTTGTCAATTTTATAACTTGACCTGCATTTTCTGCGTGGAAACTTTTTTTGTAAATCTTAGAAGATAGGATAATAAACTTACTGTAGTGTTTTCACTTTTTAGAGGATGGTACCGAGACCGAAACTAGTCTCGATCTCGATCTTAACTCGAATTTGAGATCGAGGTGTGCTTTCCGAAATCGAGACGAGACCGAAACTCTCAGCCTCGTCTCGATACAATTCTGTGGATGGTATCAAAACAGAGAATAGTCTTGGTCTCGTCTCGAATTTGGAACCGAGACTACTCAGTCTCATCTCGATACCATCTCTAGTGTTTTCTATGACATACATAATATACTGTAGTGGTATGTATAGTCTGTATACTGTAGTGCGTATGTATGGAGAAAATGTATTCGAATAATAAAATTTGGGTTCCCGGTTAACACGAATTCTTTTAACACGAACTCCTGATTTTTCAGTCCCTTGGAATTCGTGTTAACGAGGGTTTACTGTATATCAATCACTGGCAATAGGTTTAACAAATAAGATTTCTAAAAATAACCAAATAAAATCAGGAAATAGTACGTATGCATGGTAATGCTGTGTAACTCGAGTCGACTACTAATTTGTGATATGCTGACATGGACTCCAATTTAGTAATGTAGGGACGGTGGCTCAGTGGTGGAGAGACAGGTCGATTGCAGCCCTGTGTTTGTATTGGACAACATATATACAGTAGATATACAGAGTCTTATCAATTTTAATGGAAACACCTGAAAAAGTCAACTTACCAGATTAATATGGAGTTGGATCACCTTGCGCTCTTAGTACAGCTTCTGATATGACGTGGAATGGGGTTATAGTAGTCGTCACTACTAACGGTTGTAAACTGAACAATACACCATTCCGTATAGAGTTCAGTTTCGTGTGAAAGGCTGAAGGTGGAAATCCGCACCAGATTCGTTTCTCCTATACGGACCACAGACGTCCGTTTCAGGTTTGAGGATTGAGCGTGTCAGGGAATAAATATAATTTCATCCCGATGTTCATCCCGATTTCAAACCACGTCGCAACAATTCCGGATGTGTGAATGGACGGCATTATCCTCCTGGAATATGTAATCATTGCCTAGAAACAACACCTCGGCAATAGGATGCACATGCTCTCCTAAAATGGTGACATATTCAAGGGCGGTAAACGCCAGTACAGACCCACTGAAAACCAGAATACTGTGGTCACAGATTCACAAAGTCGCCGCTATGTTTCACAATTGGGCAGAGACACTATGGAACACATGCATCTTTGGGTGTCCGAAACACAAACACAGTCCATGGTTTGAAATAACGTGATTACTCATCCCTCCAGACAACATGTGTCATGTTCGCAACACCATTGGCGACGTGTTAAAGCGTTATGGTCCCTAATCAGAGGCTTGGCCCATGCATCTTGACTCGGTACATCCATGTCATATAACTCGGGGTGGACTATGATTATTAGAGCCCAGATTTCCATGCAGAAAAAAAAAACCAAGATATGTATGCAAATATGCACGAAAAATATCACAAATATGCACTAAAAAATGCTTAAAATTTTAACATTTATTATACTCAAATATATACTAAGAAAATAAAATTTCAATTTCTTTCAATGCCTTAATGACCTCTGTTGCAATGAACTATGAACGTCTTCCTTAGGTTCTCTTCTGTAAACCCACTGCGTTTATTAGTGAGAAACATTTTGTAGATCGAAAAGTTCCTTTCTACATCAGCAGAAGTCACTGGTGCACGTGAAAAACACCGAATGCGAAAGCCATCGAAAGTGAATTTACCTAGGATCGTGAGCAACAAACTAAACGCAATTCCTGCCCCCCCTCCCCCCCAAAAAATCTACTTCTGCGTTTACAAGTGATACAGTTCACTTTAAATGTAACCTACTTTCTTGTGATATACTCTGAAATATGCTAGTATGAAGCAATAAAATTCGGAAATATGCAGTATTCTGCAAAATTTGCGAAATATACATGCATATCGAAATTCACTCAAAATGTGCACTTATATGCGCTAACACATGTGTCACAAACGAATCCTTCCAAGTCCGTCGGAAAGAAAAAATTACTTTCCATACGTTTCTGCATGTTAATATAAACATATATTTTGCATATAAATCCGGGCTGTAACGATTATCAATACAAGCTGTCGAGGTTCCTCCGTCACTTGCATCGCAGTCGCCTGATGGTTCTTACTGAGAATCCGCTTAAATGCTCGGAAAGACCTGTCCTTCAGTGTTTTCTTCTGATTGCTGTTCCTCCTTGCTGATGTTTGCTGTTAGTTTTGTTGGCCGTCACCGCCTTCGACACTATCTCTCGCGACACACCTAACATACTTGCCACTTTCATCACGCTCGTACCACATAACTGAGCATCAACAACTTCTCTTTGGAAATCAGAAAGATCGCCTATTTTACACTGTCACCGTGTGATCAGTTCACTGTACCACACTGTTCTACTGATCCATACGTAATACGGGGTTTACCCTAACACAACACCACCAACAGCCAGCGCTGCGATCACCGCCTGACCGCTGCAAACCCATGCATCTGATGCGTTTCCAACTTCAGGTGTATCCATTTAATTGATAAGGATTATATATATATATATCGGGTGTTCAAAAGCCCGGAGCCATAGGCAAGCTCCGACATGAGTAAAAATAAGAAAAAACATGGAAAATGGAAAGAAAGGAAAGTTCTTGGAAATAGATGTTTTCCAATCTAAAATAGCATTATTATTATTATTATTATTATTATTATTATTATTATTATTATTATTATTATTATTATTATGGGTTCCTGTCACCACGGCATGGCGCGTCCTCAGGTTGCGGATCGAGGAAAACGCCTCTAGACAAAGAGAGGTTAGCTGCGAATATACTGAATAAGCAGTCTAGCTTGGGGGTTGGGGTAAGGCTAACAACCTCATCCTGTATATATATAAAAAGGAACTTGTTCAGAAACATTCACAAAAGCCTCGGACAAGGACTGATAACTTGGCACGACCTCAGCAAAAGGAAATAGACATGAGATTTAGAACATGGAATATTACAAGTCTTTGTAGGGCAGGCGCGTTAAAATCTGTAACGAGTGAGTTAGAGAAATACAGGATGGACCTGGTACGAGTTTAGGAAGTTAGGTGGGAAGGAAATGTGTCTGTGAATTCCGGAAATTTTACGTTCTTTTACGGGGAAGGAAATAAAAAAAAATCACCAGTTAGGAGCAGGGTTTTTCGTTCACAAACTAATATTACCAGCAATTAAACGGGTTGAATTTGTTACTGACAGACTTTCTTTTATTACTCTTAAGGGATGGTGGTGTGATATTATTGTTTTAAATGTATATGCTCCAACTGAAGATAAGGATGACGATATAAAAGAGTTTTTACGAAAAAGCGGAACGGATATTTGACCAACTCCCGCGATATCATATGAAAATTCTATTAGGGGATTTCAATGCGAAGGTAGGACCAGAGGATATTTTCAAACCGATTATAGGGAACGAAAGTCTGCATAAGGAAAGTAATGACAACGGTGTTAGACTCGTGAACTTTGCAACATCCAAAAACCTAATCGTGAAGAGTACAAAATTCCCACATCGCGACGTTCATAAATACACTTGGACATCACCAGACGGAAAAACACTATCAAACTGATAACGTTTTAGTAGATAGAAGAAGGCAATCTAGCATAATTGATGTCCGGTCGTTTAGAGGGGCCGATTGTGACACTGATCAGAGAGAGATTATCGTTGAATAAAGGTAATTGTCAATGTCCGAAAGCGGAGAGATTAGAAGAGACCAGATAAGAGGGGAATACCAGATTGAAGTTTCGAATAGATTCTCGGTTTTAGAAGATTTGGAGTGCACTAGTGTTGAGGATACTTGGATTAAAATTAGAGATAGCATTAAAAGTTCAGCAATAGAAAAATTGGGACACGCGGAAATACGTAGGAACAAACCATGGTTCGACCAGGAATGCACTAAACTAGCAAAGAAAAAATAGACAAAATTACGCTGGCTACAAAATCCGAATGAAATAACTACACAAAATTTTGCAGATATCAGGCGGGAAACTTCCAAAACTTTTAGAAAAAACAAACGCGATTTTTTGAAAGTTAAAATTAAGGAACTCGAAGATAATAGTAAAAATAAAAATATTCGGGACATGTATAAGGGGATCAGCGAATTTAAGAAAGGCTATCACCCTCGTGCTTACATATTAAAGAAATCTGACGGAACAGTTCTCACTGATACGGATAGTATCTTAAATATATGGAAAGATTTCTTTCACGATTTGCTGAACACGCAGCCAAAAACTAATGTGCGTGGAGAAAAGGAGATACACACCGCAGAACCATATATCCCAGAACCCAACCGAATAGAAGTAGAAACCGCTATAAAGAAATTAAAGAAAAACAAATCTCCGGGTGTAGATGAAATTCCGGCTGAGTTAATTTTAGTTGGAGGCGAAAAATTATGGAACAAGATACAAAACTCATTCTCCTTACATGGAACAAGGAAGAATTGCCACAAGAGTGGAAAGAATCAATCATTGTTAAAATTCACAAGTAAGGCGACAAAACTTACTGTAATAATTATCGAGGCATTTCTCTTCCGTCAACATCCTATAAAATCCTTTCAAATATTCTATTAACAAGATTGACCCAATACGCAGATGAAATTATTGGAGATTACCAGTGCGGATTTAGACGAAATCGATCAACTATCGACCATCCGCCAAATACTCGAAAAAAAAAAAAAGTGGGAATACAATATCCCGGTACATCAATTATTTATTGATTTGAGAAAGGCTTGCGACTCGGTTAGGAGAGAAGCATTATACAACGTTCTTACAGAACTCGGAATAGCGAGAAAGCTAATTAGATTAATTAAGATAGGTTTAAATGAATCCCAAAGTAAAGTCCGGGTAGGAAAATTTTTGTCCACGAGCTTTCACGTCAAAAATGGCCTGAAAGAAGGAGATGCGTTGTCGCCATTAGTATTTAACTTTATGCTGGAATACGCCATAAGGAAAGTCAAAGATAGCAATCAGAGCCTAGAGTTGAACGGTATTCACCAGGTTATGGCATATGCCGATGTTGTAAATTTAATAGGGGATGATAGGAGAACAATAGAAAGAAATGCAGAGATCTTATTAAACGCTTGCAGGGACATGAGTTTAGAAGTAAATGCAGAGAAAACTAAATACATGGAAGTGCGTCGGGACCGTAACACGGCAAATTGTGGATGCGTTAAAATACATTTGATAAAGTGGATCCTTTCAAATATTTAGGATCAATATTAAGAGATGAAAATCATATTCACGAAGAAATTAAATGTCGACTAAAAGCAGGGAATTCGTGTTATATATACTGTAATCGGATTCAAAATTTTAGGTCACTTGGGGCACCATTTAATATTATTCAATGAAGCTAATTTTTCTCCTGGCTTAATTTAGTCCCATATGGAACCATTTTAGGGGGGAAAATGAAACCAGCCCGATCTGAAAATTGATATTTATGAACCACCCTAATAGGCGCTGATCCAATGGGAGGTCTACAGGGGCTATGGTTGTAGCCTTCATTGACGCTCAGGTATACACTGGATAAAAGGATAAAATGGGCTTAATTCCTACTTTCTTTACACTGGATAAAGCGGCAAACTATGGTTTACCCCCCCCCCCTTGATCATATCCTGGGGATATATATATAATAGGCGCGGATCCAGGATATGTTCAAGGGTGGGGGACTAATTATAGAGATAGAGGGGGGGGGAAGCTATACATCAGCAGTGGATTTTGTTTCGAGAGATTCTTGAGGAACGAGTAAGAAACATTTGTGTTGTACGTGCAATGCGGAAAATAGATCACGAATTTATTTCGGGAGGGGCTTGAGCCCGATTATCACCTCCTAAATTCTCCACTGTACATCAGTCAATTGTTCCCATATTATCGAACACAGCAACGAAACAAATTTTGAGTAAAGGCAATCTTAATATCTATCAATATATCCGAGACGAGACTGAGCCTTTCGAGACTGACCTAAGTCTCGTCTCGATTTATAGAGGTCTGTCTCGTCTCGGTATATAAAAGTCCGTCTCAGTCTTGGTCTCGGTACCATCCCTTCCTTTCCGCAATTCGGCCAATCGAAATTTAAAAAAAATGTTTTTCGGCCCACTCTATTGACTATGATTCGCTACAAGAATTATAAGCATAAGCAATATACAAAACTTTTCGTCTCCTAGTTATAAACATTTGTTTAAATAGCAGTTTCAAAAATTTCCCCATCTTAATTCTTCGTTTCGTCTAAGCCAATTAGCAAGCAAAAATATCGAGTTAAGGAAGTTGATATTTTTCTGTATAGAATGATAAATCTCTGTATGATCCTTGGATTATATAGCTTTTTTGCTTGTCTCTAAATAGAAATAATCCAGAACCGTATGTTGCGTTCTACCCTTGCCCAGCTGAATCACGCAAGCGTTAGGCACATCTTTAATTTTCGCAGTCCGATGTCGCAATAAAATTATTCTTTGTTACAAACTTTCCCATTTTCTTCGTTAACGTAAATTCTAGCTCGGCCAGGGTTGAGTTCAACTCTTCACTTTCAACAGCTCGGAATGTCTCAAACAAGCACTGTTGATCCATGCTGAGGTATATTTCCTTATAATCGTCAATTTTACGTAAGAGGCAAAAGTGGATGAACAACTAGGAACTTACACCAGACAAATTGTCAAGATAGACCAAGACTGTCAAGTGAGATCGATATGAGACTGAACTCTCGTCAATTTGACTGCTGCCAACTTCTGATGCGATTCAAGTTGTTTATCGATAGCGATTAGAAATTAGGAAGGTCGTGTTGTGGTTCGTCTAAATATTGAAGCATGCGACAGAGAAGCTCGTTTGTATGCAGATGGCAATTTTTCAATCTCTCCTCCTATTAACTGAAAGATTTTTCCCTTTGACCCCGTGTTCACACAGTTTTCATGTTAATATTTTGTAAATAGCCCGTAACATTTGATTTGGTATCGATGAAGTTAGCAGCAAATGCTGTAATGTCGACTGTGGCTCTGCAAGCGGACGATTTTTCTCAGTTACAATCTGTGTGTGATAAGTTCCTTCAATCTTTAGTTGTTTAATAGTTTTATTACTCCTTCTATCACAATAGGATGATTTTATGCTGCCAATTTCATTAAGTTCTTTACTGCGAAATTCCCAACATTCTCTCCCTTTTTGCACTTTTTTTCTGTCAATTACTTTCGGTTCTTTTTCTTTTTAGAAGGAAAGATGGAAGGAAAGTGAGGAATAGGAAGAACACAAGTGATTGATGATTTGAAAAATAGAATGTAAATGAAAATAGAAAATGCTGGGAGTTAAAAAAGAAAGCTGAAAATCGAAAAACATGGAAGAAACATTTCCAGGCCCAAACTGAAAGTTAAGACGGAAAAAAGCCTCATTAGTTCCAGGACTTGCTAAAAAGCATAATAATAATAATAATAATAATAATAATAATAATAATAATAATAATAATAATAATAATAATAATAATAATAATAATAATAATATCTTTAGTAACCACACCAGACTTTTAACAAAACTTGTAATTTCATTTGCATTTGCGAAAGACATTTCTGTCCAGTCGCATACACTTGCAAATGCAGGCAACTTAAGTCGCCTTTGAGATGTGTGTCTATGGTGTACCGTAAGTAAAAAAAAAAATAAAATAAAATAAATAAATAAATAAATAAATAATAATAATAATAATGATGATAAAAAAATAAAGTTCAAATTAATTCTAATTATATCAATAACTAAAATGGAAACTATGAATACGTAAATCAAATTAAAGAGTGAGATTAAACGAAGGGTTGCAATCTCTTAAATGTCACAAATGACAATATTTTATTGCTGACTCAATTAGCTTACAATGGTAGTATTGTGTATAGTGGATATTTTTATAACAATATAATTATTCATCTGTGAACATTCAAAGAGCATTGACTTCATAACCAGACTAGTATGTTAGCTTAACTATATAACAAATAATTTTTAGATTCACTCAATGCTAAGCCAATTATAACAGAAATAAGCTTAGTACTTAAACATTCAGATATTTGCATGTTACTTTCAGAGACCTCATAATATCATGTTACATGCAAAATAGACAGTTAAAGTTTTCTGTAGTCATACTTTACCTTAGTGTATACATCGCTTGGTTTTGACCAAACAATGGTCTTTTTTGCGGTATTTGTAATTTCGTATAGATCTTTCCATTTCGATGCTGGATGCAGGATCAAGAATGCAGATGCGGAATCATTTCTTTAGTTGCAAACTTGGTCATTTTATATGGACTATTGTCCTTGTTTGCCTTAATTATTTTTCCTTTTTACTTTGCCAAAAGCCAATATAAAAATTTACAAAATCTTAGGAAAGTCCTAATTACATTTTCTGACAAAATACTGTTATCTAATGATGCAAAAATAAGTATTTTTGAATTTTAATTTACCTTGAGGTTTGCTGTCGTCTTTTTCGTGTTATCCAAATGTTAATTATACTACTATTGAAAAATATTGTTATTTGACTACAGGTGATTCTTGACTATTTTGCTTTTACTTCCAACGATTTCTTGATTACAAATACTGTCCTTGTGATTTTTAAAAATAATGTTATGCTCGTATCCAACAGTTAAGATATTATAAAAAACTTCCTTCCATTTTCACCTACCAAAGTGTCATTTTTATGAATTTCCGTTTTTAATTCTTAGTTCATGGTTTCATTACAATGGCTATATATTTCATTAACATATTTCCTTCTCTATTTCTGGTGGCGTGTATTCTTTAAAATTAGACACAAAATCAAGGTATTTCAATTCAATTTCAGGTTGTAAAAAGTAAGATATGAATAAGTAGATTCTTTGTCAGGCCGAGTTTCCGGCTGAGTGACATTAAATTTCGCTTTCCTTTCCCTCTTCTTCATTTGCTTCTTGTATCTTTTTGTAGGACACTTCTCTAAGCCTGACAAAATCTTCTTTCTGCCTGGTTCATAAGAACATCACGTTCAATTACGAGACCTTCCCACTAATTTCATAAGTGAATTTAAATAGACCTTTAAGTCTGAAGGTTCAAATATCAAAGAGAGTCTTTGCTTGACTTTTGAAGGCATTTCCAGAACTCTGAAAAGCATCGATCTTCAGTTTTAATGTTTCTGTTTCTGAATTTAATAAGCATAAACGAATCATTTTCACGTTTATTTTAAACGAGATATTACTGCAAATGATGGTCTTGTCCAAATTTCTTGCTACCTTACCGCAATTTCTGTAACACTTGACTCGTTTTCGTCTGGAACATTACACTTAAAACTCCAAGTAATGAATCGTGTCTTTATATATCGTTAAAAGCACTTCGGGTTTTTAGTGTTACGAACCTTCGGGACTCTACTTTTATACTTTCTTTGGATTTCCTTCTTCAGCAGAACTGCCCATTTTTAAGTCAACTTACTGACTCAAGGAAGAAAAAGAAATGAGTATATAAACAAAAAAGTACACATAAAAACTGCAATTTCCACGATTCCTATAAAAATACATACGATAATGTCTACGTAGGTCCTTCCTACCGTGCATGGTCGCACCAAGTACACAAAAAATGATCGAAGACGAATCCAGAATTGCTACCTCATATCAATGTGAGAAAACAAGTCTAGACGAGACTCAGTACAAGTGCAAGCATACAAAATTTCCTCTCGAAATTTCTTCAGAAATACGAGATGTTGCACTAAAAAAAACACCGCCTAACACAATGCGTTCAATTTACAATCGCCCCGGAGAAATCTTCAATTCAAAAAGTTTGTCAATTGTTATTCATTTGTTTCATTGTTGTGCACGTCTTGTACGCATTTGTAGTGGATGGTTTTGAGGGACAGCATAGAAGAGATGAGGATAGAGAGGAAGGACTAGAATTGCTACCCGTCCCAATTTCGTCGGGACAGTCCCAATTTTGGAGAAAATGTACCGCGTACTGATGTAGCTATGTTGGGTCTTTAAAATATCTTAGCCTCCATATTTATTGATGAAGTTGGTAATTATTATTATAACTTAGGTTCCACAATCTTATAGGCCTACAAAGCCTTCAATTGTTATATATTTGAACGGGAGCAGCAGTAGAAACGGCAGCAGCTGAAGTAATAACATGCGGTATTATTGCCAACGAAAATTGAAGTACTGGGAAACTTTTTTTTAACTTTTTATTTATTTAGGTACGTAACAGTTTTCCAGGTCTATACATATGCTACACATTATTCAAATTGGTCATATTTTTATTATATACTCAACAGGGTCTATAACATTTAAATTATATCACTTTCCTTTTATCGGTTAGATATATATGATTCGCTCTTCACTATAAAAAGACATATTTTAGATAAATTACATGAAGCGTCCCGAGATTTTACTTTAGAAAGGTGGCAACTCAAGGGTGGAGAGAGCGAAGCTTTGGAAGGTTGTATCTCGCGGCTGGTTTTAATTGAACGTGCTGTATTACAACGCAATACTCCTATATGCCACATTTATAGGAAATAAAAACACATTTATACGATAAACTAGGTTTTATGTGGAACTAACTGCAAAGTAAACGCTATTTAAAATAATTTTTGGTTTAAGAAATCACTTTTGATTACGAGAGAGTGAAGATAATATATATATATATATATATATATATATATATATATATATATATATATATATATATATATATATATATATATATATATATAATTTTTTTTTTTGAAAATTTTATATAATCAATGTTTGAAAATAGAACGAAACGAAAATTTGAAACTGTTACACTTCTTATAACTCTTTTCTTAACGACAGTATGAAAGAAAAATTTTGAAAACTGATTTTTAAAAATGGCTTGTTTTGTATAGGTTCGAAAACTGGCACTAGTGGCACCTTAACATGCCCGACTGAAACAAAGTTTGCACGTTTACTACCTACATATATATCGGTACCCAACTTTTCCCCATTAGGCTGTTTTCAATTTCAAGACAAACTTGAAAGTATCATTTTCGACGCACCCTAATTTACGTTCTAATTCATTTTGTGTGTGTGGTTGTGTGTGGAGGGGTGCCTACATTTAAATTAGTAGGCAAGAAAATAGCACTACCTTGAAAAAGACAAAAGCACTAAATCAATATTTTGATTATATATAGAATCACGCTTACATTAGTTTTCAATATGGCTAATACTTCACATTTCAAAAGTCTGTATAAAGAGCCTAATAATATAAGTTCTGGTTTCAAAATTAAAGAAATGAACTGTTAATTTGGGTATCTAGTAGATCTAGAATGGTTTATAAATTATTTGTTCACAGAACATCTTCATTTACTATTTATATCGTCTCAATATATTCGAAGTGCAAATCTTGGTAGGAGCCGAAAAAGTAACCTCTTCCTTCCTGAATTTGGAGATCTCTATGAATGCGATATAGATTTGTTAGGCATACTAGCACATACAATGTGACTTTAATATCCAAAACTATTTGAAATTTTGAAACAATGTGACTATTTGAAATTTTGCTTCATACTTAAATTAGAAATGAAAAATTCTGTGGAACAAAATCTAGCCATTACATTTTCAGAACAATTATTGGTACTGAACTCATCGGTACATTAGAATATTTTATGTCGTTGAACATTGGTAGTTCTACAAACAGTTCCTTTGAATTCAAGAACCCACTGCGTGCACCTATTTGCCATTTCCTAGCGAATCATCATTTTTTTTTTTTTTTTTTTAATTTAACAAAATGTCATGTTTATCTTTAGATTATACCAATAGAAACTAAATGTTGTAACATAAAGAGATGGAGCGAACTGTTACTACACTAGAATTATTTTTTAAAAAACTGTAAATACATTTAGTTTTTTATTTAATTTTTATCGAACTCTTGCATCTCTACCTTACATAGAAACAACATTTCGCCATTTAGTATGATAGTTTCTAGAGAGTGCGAGTCAATCTGTAACTTGCACAAGAGCAGATCATATCCCCCGAGTTTTTAAACAGAACTCGGCAGATACCGAGTAGTCATTTCAAAGAGAAATTGTTTACAAGGCGTATTGATCAGACGTTAATCTCTATCTTAAAGCACAGAACTTTTGACAGAAGCAAAATTATATCCAAACTGTCCCAAGATAAGTAATTGGTAAGAAGTGTAATACTGCTTAGAAAATAATGAACGTTTAGCGTACGTGCCTTTGGCGTAGGAGACCCGGGTTCGATTCCCAGCGGGACCTCATGTAGTTAGGAAAAATGAAATGAAATCTAAGTTTAACGTCCCACGTTATGCCGGTTAGGCTAAAGGAGACGGTGATAGTGAGAAATGAGTGAAATGGTGGAATGAAGAAAGTGGGAGGAAACGGGAGAACCCCGAGAAAACCCACGAGCACGGTGTTTGTCCACCACAAAGTCCACACGGCGCGAACTGGGATCGAAACAGGGACCCCAAGCACCGGAGGTGAACGCTCTACCACTGAGCCACCGTGCCCCCCTCATGTAGTTAGGATCCGACGTTAAGTTGTAGGTCCACGTCTCATATAGCCTCGCTGCTGAACAGGACGCTAAACTGAAAATCAAATCAAGAATGAAAAATGTTTGACTCTAGAACATTTACAAGTAAAACCTGCAAATAAATGTAAAATTCTATTCGTTTCGGGATACAAACCCACTGTATTCTCCTTTCTAACAACGAAAAGCTTAAACAAGTGAGTAAGACTTATGGAAATCTTGAAGGATCAGAAATCTAAGTACTGTTATTCCACAGTATTTCTTAGATAACAATATAAACTTATCGAAAAAACAATATAGTTATGAGTTTTTGTTTTGCGTTCTTATGCAACAACGAAGTTATGAAGGACGGAAACTACTATTAATATGGGCTCCAAACCGTTACCAGGGTTTGAATTTGGCAGTTGGCGGGTGCACAGACCATCATACTAAATCAACCTTCACAGTATAATTCATTTCCCACAACATTATCTTGCCTCCAAGAGAGCTTGTTATAAGACCACGCCAGCATGCTAGTACAGTTATAAAGAAATATTCGTAAATTGAAATCTTTGAACTCAATAAATATTCATCTGTACAAATAGATTACTCAACAATCCTGCAAAAGACGTGTCGAGTTGTGCATATCTTATGGGGAGGGGTGTGGACTCACTGGACCACCTCTGAGTGTGTCACTGTATTAGAATTTCAAAGCGATGATGATTATATCTAGCAACGAAGGCCACAATATATAACGTATACACAGTTTTCCTTTTATCTCTGATTAACTTCGTTACATAATTACTCCAACTATTTCCATAGTTACGTAAATATCTGTACTTCTCATTTTCCCAACTTCTCGTATTTCGTTCCCTATTTCCTTTGGCGAATGCCAGTCAAGTGCTTGTTAATGACGTCAAGCTTCATCAGAGCATGAATAGTGTTTGTAATTCATTATTCCCTTCAATATTAGCGTACCTGCTTCAATTTTCACCCCACGCAACAAACTACCCTTCAGTTATTTACTGTAAGGAACGGAGGAAAGTGTAAATACAACGAACGAAGAATCCAATATTTATTTGGTGTCTGAACACAAAAAGAAAGAAGAATGAATGAGCCGAAAATAGATACTGCTCTTCCATTATCTCTCCATAGGAGCCAGATCAGATTATTTGGAAACAATCAAAGACAAATTATAGAGAACAGTCCGTTTCAACATTGCTATGTATACAGAACAGTCCAAGTATATAACTAACATTCACTATCGACTGATAAATTCATTTGTACATTTCTGCTGAACGGGTCTTTTACATCCAATCCATTGATCTCCAAAACGAACATCCTAAACAAGTGAAACAATACGTGGAAAGAGGTGATGCCACCATCGTGCTAAAAGTTAATTTTAAAGTTAGGTGTTTCCATGGCCTTGATTTGTGGGGAAACAGTTTTAACACGTACAGGTACGAATTTGAGATTACGGTTTATTCGGTAAACGCATTTTAACTTTTTTCTTATTTTGTGACAGTATATTGGATGCTGGTAGCACTGTATTTGTTTCTGCATTCACTATAAACTATTTAAATTGCGGAACTAAAGCACTTTATCATTCAAGTGCCATCACTTCTGCACAACAGCCCCATGAAACTCCAGTATTCCTTCTCGAAGATCTAGTATTGTATGTAGATCTTCGTTCGTAGAAATTAAAATTTTCCGAGCAGTTGGTTGAAAATCACTAATCGGTTCATTTAAAAAGCAAGATATGTCAGACAAGCGAGATTTTATTTGCATATGTAGTGTTCTTGTCTATTGTAACCAACGTATCACTCTTTCAAATAATAAATGAACTGTTTGTAATTACTGATATTAATTCGCTATAATAATAGATAATAATAAAACCTAAAAAAAAAAAAAACTTATGAGTAGAAGGAAACGCGTCTTCATGAGGCGTCTTTGTTCATAAGTGAAATGATATATGAAATGCAACTTACCACCAGTGTTTCTTCCAGACCTGTTTTTGGGGGAGCACTGCCCCCCGAAGCAGACCAAAATTATACGTCTATAATACAATAATAAATAGAATAGTATCAGTAGTACTCCCCCAGCGAACTAAGTGTGCACCCCCCCGGAACACTGTTTCTGAAAGAAACACTGCTTACCACAATCATAGATATTATTATTCTACAACTGAAAATATGAACCCGAATAGGGATGCACGCGAGACGAGACGAGACGAGAAATTGAAAAGTCTCGTCTCGTCTCGCAGCCTCAAATGTTGGTCTCGTCTCGCGTCTCGTCGCGTCTCGCATAAAATTTTGAGTCTCATATCGCGTCTCGCGCGAGACTTTCTCGCATGGTCTCGCAGTCTCACATATATTCTGGGTCAAAATTTTGCAATGTGTTATTCTATGGCTGTTAATGAATGATGTGATATTCTGTCCGAATGCAGGTATTTTTGACCTAAAAGTCCCTTGGCAAGGTGAATCCATGGTGGTTTGCCATTCCTTTCCACAGGGGCGGATCCAGGAGGGGCGATCGGGGCGATTGCCCCTCCAGAAGAGAAAACTTTTTCTTATTTTATATATAAACAAAACCCATCTCAGAGTTTGTAACTCTTAAAAGTACTGGAGCTGTAAGTGGCAGTATTACAACCCACCGCCCCCCCAGAAGTCCGTCCTGGATCCGCCCCTGGCTTTCCATGGGATGAATGTTCATAACATCCTAAGGAGACGAAACCTAGAGTTCAACATGGTATCCGAACTTGTGTCCCCTCCGCTCCAAATTAAAAGAAAAGTTGCGCTGGAATTTGATTGCTGGACCATTAATTTTCGTCAAATTAATAGTATAATTTACAGCAAAACCAGCATAAATTGTTGCTGGATCCAACATTGTTTTCCAGCTTAAAGGTCTCCAGCAATATTTTCGAGTATGCCATGCGGGCACATTTTTGCCCCGAAAAAAAGTCGCCAATGTAATTAAGATATAAAGAATATAACGTTTCCGTATATGTTTTTCTGAACTCATTGAACCAAACCCGGATCCTTTTACTATATCTATATGTAAATTTCTTCGTCTTTATTTAACCGGATTTAAACCTTGTCTTTGCCTGCTTCTAGTCCGAGGAATGCTCTAATGTCACAATATCCAAAATTGACACGGATTGTTCCCTTAGAATAGGTTTGGACTTTCTTTTCAGAAAGTTTAAACTCTCTAGCATTAAATTTGTGGAAGCAGGAGAGAAAATATAAAAATCTGTTACTTGTGTAGGAGAACAGTGCTGCCATCTATTGTCGCCTATCTCCCTTTACACCAACCACCAAGGAATAACATTACTTGTGTCAACGGACTTGTGGATAACGCAATATGTTAACAATTGCAAGAATTAAAATATCCAGCAAACTATGTTATTTTTGCGAGCCGGGCCGGGGATAAACTTTGACGAGAGGGGATTTCCCCGCCATCCTCCAACATTAATCGCTAGTAGTAATGTGAAAAAGACAGAAACAACAGAAATATCACATTTCGCAGCAATAGGGAGTCGTGTTCACTTTGCAGACCAAAAACAGAAGTTTGTGTATTCGTGCGCGCCCGCGTATATGTGTTTGTGTCGCAAAATAAAGTCCTAAATCGATGCTATAACAAATTTCCAATTTACAAAGCTTTTCTTTTTTAATGATGTTTAGAAAATAAAGAATAATTTAATTCTGAAAATCAACCTTGAATAATAATAAATCTCATAAAATGTCTATTGCCCCAATCACTTTTTTGTTCCTGGAGGCATTAACGCTCAACTTAGAAAACTCAATAAATGTAAAATCACTAAATATACAATTAAATGTAATTCACAAATGATGCGAGACTGCGAGAAGTCTCGCGAGACTTCTCGTGCGAGACTTAACCGAGTCTCGTCTCGCGTCTCGCATAAAATTTTCACTCTCGTCTCGTGTCTCGTCTCGCAAATGCGAGACGAGACGAGACTTCTCGCGTGCATCCCGAAGAATTTTCAGTGTTGCCATCCATAGAAATTACAGTGTTGCCAGAATAACAATTCCTCCAAAATCTAAGTTAAGGCAGCGACTAGAGGAACGAATTCCACTGCATTTGATTACGTATCATGTTGTTTTTGTATCCTGTGAACTACTTTTTAAATGATAGTTGAATTTAGTTTGTAATAAAATAGTTTTAACATACAGTTATTAAAATTAAATAGTAATGTTATTAAAAAAGTAGTTCACAGGATACCGAAACAACATGATACGTAATCAAATGCAGTTGGGTTCGTTCCTCTTCACTGTCTTAACTTAGATTTTGGCGGGGGAACTGTTATTCTGGGAACACTGTAATTTCTATAGATGGCAACACTGAAAATTCTTCAGGTTCATATTTTCTGCTGAAGAATAACTTTGTGTATGATTGTGGTAAGTTGCACTTCATTATTTCCTTTCACTTATGAATAATCAAGCACAAGAAAAATGGTAAATTGTGTATTCTTTTTAGTAAGACAGGCTCTCAAACTGAACACTTGGAACATAAATTTGATTATAAAATATTAAAATTGTAAACTATTTTATTTAGTTTTCACGATATAAGGGACATTTGCATACATTTAAATAAGAAATCAATAAAATCAATGCATTGAAACTTAACTTCGCTTCAAAGAAAATATATGAATAAATAAAGAAAATTATGCAGGTATTCAACCGTTATACAGTGAGAATAAATCTCTCACGTAGCCTTAGTCCTAAAAATAGGGTCGTAAAATTATAATCAATCAATTATGATTATTTGTTCTAAGTGACCTACGAGAACAAAACCGAATGTTGTAATATCTTCACACACATTATACAGGGTGAGTCAAAATGATGTTTCCAATTTCGTTAATCTATTATTTGAACAGTAATGAGCTTTTCTTATTAATATTTTTTTTTCGGGAATATAATCTCAAAAAAGTTTTTTTTCTTTTTTTATTGCAGACGTGTACTTACGTAGACGTCCACCAGGAGGCAGCTCAGTCGAAGTGTGCAATATGGTTTATATAGGCCAGTAGAAAGAGTTGTGTGTGTTTGATTTTCATGTTACTAAGTTCGCTGTGCAAGTTGAACGTCATTTCTCTGGAAAATTTAGGTTATTTGTTTGCTACAACTGTGGTTGAAGGTTGAATTGCGTGAGCGCATCACTGCAGCTGAAGCCTGTGGCGTGCCTAAAGTCTACAATCCTCACTCTTCAGAATTTGAAATTAATAATGGGACAAAAGAGTTAGAGTGAGGTGATAAATGATTAATTAAACAAAATGACTAACTTAGGTATGCCCTATACAGGCCGATATCAACTCTGACATGCTAGGAAGAGTTTGGCAGGAACTTGATTATAACAAGATGTGTGTCGTGTAACTCATGGATCGCATATTGAACATTTATAATACGTTAGAAAGAACTTTTTGAGTTGATGAATCAGTTTGTGTAATCTCTGTTTACATACGTGTTCTTAAAAGCAAAAAGATAATTGAAATCGGGAACATCATTTTGACTCACCCTCTTTTTTCTGTATTATACACTACCTTAAAAAAAAAAAAAAAAAAAAAAAGGCGATAGAAAAAGCAGGTCTTTTGTTCTTAAGCATATAACGTCTTTTCACTGTAATATTTTGTATCGTTCTGATAATGTCTTGCTGTGATATGTCAGATAAAGAAAGAGATCAATGCTTAACAAGACACAAGACACTTTCACGTACTGTAAATCATGAGATGTCCACCGTCACACTCATCAGGCAGTTCGTTTTGAATCAATTCCTGTTGATTTATTGTTGATGCAGCTAAATGAATGGCAGCTGTTTACCCACGTACGTGAAGCAACTATAAGGTTAAAGAACTTAATGTCTTGTGGCTGACAGCTGGGAGTAAATTAAACATCTGAGACAATAGGAAGCAAAGGCAACGAAAGAAGCCATGTAGGATTACGGATGTCTGGGAAGACGACTCGGAAATCCAGTTTATTTTTTTCCTTCACTTCCGAACATGATGTAGTGGAGTGGGAACATTTTCTTATTCGTCTAGCTGTCACTGCCAAGCACTCGCGGTTTCACTGTATCTTTTTCTTCTTTTTTATATAATATCTAGGTTTATAATACAAAATAAACACAAAAAAGTATATTTAAACTCTTCTATTTCAAAGTCTAAATGCATGAAGCTGACACATAATTATTTTGCTCAAATAATGGAAAAATAAATTACGAAACTTTTATTTCATTTGTAAATGTAAATTTGGAATTTATCCAGTAGCTCGAGAATAACTCATAATACATTTCGCGGTGGGCGATAACTCACCATAACAATTACACGATACTGTAAATTGCACAGAGGATCTTCTGTTTTGCCTTCAGGGACATTTCTAATTTTCTCTCTTTTCTCACAACTTACGTTCTCCATACGCTTTAGTCACTTTAAGGATTGACAATATCGCCGGAAAGATACATGAAGAGCACTTTAAAAATGCTCTGTAGGTAAATAAAATACTAACGAAATAGTATTGAAGTATACACAGAACTTATGTGAATTACCTAAACCGTAAACTTAGCACACAAGTACGAAGTTTTCACATCTTCTGTGCTTCTAACTCCTAATAATTACGATGTTTCGATAAATATGGTCTTCACCCGTTACCGTATTTGTCCTATCTGCAATACATTCAATCATGGCCATAGGGGCTTAGTGCCGGCCTGACGTAGCCGAGTGGTGAAGTGTTAGGCTGATGCTCGTGAGGTGAAATCCATTGGGGTTCGAGTTCCTCTGTAGTGCCATGGGTAGATTTCTAACTGTTCTCGAAGTTTCTGTCTTCATGCCACTGTCGTATTTGGATATGAAGAAGTGAGAATAAGTGATGACCAAGGAGATTCATGCCCCGTTTGGGACCAATTTTTAAAGAAAAAGTGGTAGAGCACTCATCTGTGGTTGTGTTGGGTCCTTGGTTCCATTCCAACTCGTACCAAGTAGACTTCATGTTGGATAAACATTGTGTGAAAAGGATCTCAAGTGTATATACCATCACAACTCGGAATACTCTACCAAAACTGGAAGTGGTTGAAATTTACTACTAATTTTGGTGCTAATACTGGTTTCTATAGACCAAAAACTGTAAGAGATGCAAATTTTTGCAATCGATTCAGCTTTCCAAGAATAGGATCTACCTCCTCCTTTAACCATCTATTCCAAAAAGAAGTTCTTCAAATCAACGATTTCCGGGTTTCAACCTTTATCTCCATCAAACAAAAACAGTACGAGGGAGGTTCAATAATTATTGTCCCTGGCATATTTAAAATACTTTAGCTGGGATGGCTGATGGGAGATATTGTAGCCTAATGTCTTAGATGCCTATATGCTGAATTTCAGAACCATAGCTGCTATATTAATATTCTTTTTTGTCGTTTCAGGTGTGAGAGCTGGCACCTAGCTTGAACGAACAACGAGCTGTCATCAAGTACCTCCAGAAAAAGGGGTTACGAACAAAGGAGATTCATGAGGACATGATCAGTGTGCTGGGTGATGGGGCTCCTTCCTACCAGGTGGTAAAGAACTGGTGGAAAGCTGTCAACAGGCCCCTGGTGCTGGTCCTCCAACAACAGCATGCACCTCAGAAAACATTGATGCTGTGCATGATACAATTACAGCAGACAGACGAATCACGGTGCAACAGTTAGCAGACATCATGCATATCTCTGTAGGCTCAGAGGAAACCAATGTGCATGAACACTTGAGATTCAGAAAAGTGTCAGCGCGATGGGTACCCAAAATGTTATCTCGTGAAAATTAGAAAGACAGAGTTCGATGTTCAAGGGCTGGTTTGGAGGTTATGGGGGCAGACCTGAAACAGTTCTGTGATAGATTTGTTACAGTGGATGAGATGTGGCTCCACCACTATGATCCCGAGTCCAAACGACAGAGCATGGAGTGGCGACACAGCAGTTCGCCTCCCCACGCAAGTTCAAGGTGCAAGCATCAGCACGCAAGGTTATGGCCACAATTTTTGGGGATGCGAAGAGTGTGCTCCTTATTGACTACCTGGAGGTTGGACACACTATCACGGGGGCCTATTATGCAGCCCTAATCCCTAAGTTACGCGAAGCAATCAAAGAAAAACGGCGCGGGATGTTGCAGAGAACAGTGCTGTTCCACCAAGATAATGCTCCAGCCCACAAAAGCCATCTTACTTGTGCCGCAATCCATGCTGCTGGTTTTGATGTGTTGGAACATCCTCCCTACTCACCCGACCTCACCCCTAGTGGCTCATTTGTTCCCAAAGTTGAAGGAGCACCTGAAGGGGAAAAAGTTTCTCTCAAATGCAGCTGTTATTGAAGCTGTGGAGGAATGGCTCACGCCTCAGCCATAGACTTTCTTTGAAGCTGGCATAGTGACTTTACAGCATAGGTGGAAGAAGTGCATTAATATGAAAGAAGACTTTTTGGAAAAATAATACTCCTTATAGGTCAGGGACAATAATTATTGAACCACTCTCGTAAAGGATAGTGAGTAATGGCTTCCTGATTTGAATTCAGTGTCCGACGAACAAGTTCTATCTTTGAGTTTATTAATGTATTGCAACCAAAAGTTATTATAGATGTACTCAGTGGCGTATTTATGATTTTGTTTCGGGGAAGGGGTTTTTCTAACTTTATTCCTGGAAATATGAAAATTCTGCGAGATATTTCATTTAATTTAAAATAGTAAATAAAGTTTTGGGGGGAGCTTAAGCCCGGAAGCCCCTCTTAAATACGCCACTGGAGGCATTACTTGAAGTTTGAGTGTTCAATTCTCATACTTCGAAAGACTACAGTAGTTTCAAGCTGTAAATCGAAACACACTTGTTTTTATAATGCTTTTATTAGGTTACTTTTCTGTTTGTTAGCATCAAATCTTGCAACTTAAGTTTCGTGCACTTTCATACTAACTACAGCTCTGAATCTGTACAGAAATGTAAATTAATTTCAATACAATATTTTCACATATTTTTGCTTTAGCTTATCGTATATTATAAAATTATTATGTATCAGTATTATGAATGTATCCAGTAATTATATTGTTTCTAGTGTTATCGAAAGTGCAAGGTTCCTAACGTTTATTTTCGTTCCAATCAATATGGATAGTGAGTAGAGAAAACAATGATGACTATGTGTTTCACATTTATTTCTTTGCAGATTACAATATTAATAAGTCAGCTTAAAACCGAACCACTGCAATTTCATGTATAATTTATTTCTTTAGAACCTACTGAAAACAAAGGCTGCACAAGTACTAGCGAGTCTACAATTCTTAACAATTTACTTATCTATTACCATTAGGAGGTGGAAACAACTCTATCAGATGTTTAATTGAAGCCGAGAAGAAACGAACTTTTGAATATAAATATGAACTTTATAATTTACTTGTTGATGAGCCCGAGCCTTCGGCCTACTGTACACTATAGGTTAAAACCGTGCCTAATTAAATTCTCTAACTCTTTATATTTAATAAATCTATTGCCTTAAATTTGCCCACCAGCTAACATGCGATTACAAATGAGTCATCCAATTCCAAAACGTCTCCTGAACTAGAAAATCGTCTTTTCATTGTTTATATAATTTGTTAATACCTAATTTCAGCTCATTTATTTTTTTAATGTCTTCACGTATTTATTTTACATTTTACAAAAAAAAAAAACTTATTTTGTTTATTTTCATGTGTATAAATTAAGATGATACAATATAAACATTGGAGCTAGACTTCAAATCAAATTAAAGTAAACATTGATGTGTCTAAAGTTTTATTAAGTGGACTAGAGACGTTCTGGAATGGGGTAACTCGAATATTAATTTTCAAACCTAAATATGGTTATGGCCTTTGTTCCAATTTGAAGTACTTGAAACAATCCTGCTTTGTAAACTGCAATTTAAATTATCACAACAGATTTAAATCGACCAATTGTATGAACGCTAACGCAGGTTATCGACATCTGAAAATCTTTCAGTTTCACGTCCCACAATTATGCCCTTTCCGCTAAGAGAGACAATGATATTAACGAAAATGAATGATGATGGAAGATAATGGAATGAGAAAGGATGAGGAAACGGGAATATCTGGAGAAAACCTACGGACACGATTTACCGTCATCTGTTAAGCATGATCGTTTATTATTAGGAATTAGCGCGACGCACTGACATGTCTGTCTTTTCGTTAATTCCTTCCAAATAGATACACGACTCGTACATTGCTTTGAGAAAAAGAAAACTGGTCCGTTGATAGCATAAAACTAAAAGAGCTATTTTTCTACTTAGTGCACGGCTTTTCAATATTCGCAACGCGTTTTTATGGCTCATGCGTACGCTTGGAGTACGCTGATATTATATTTAAATGTGGATGGCTAATCACAATGCGCTGCAAATATGAAATCAATAAAAACGCGCCGAATACGTCGGCTCGAGCGTATTTGGTGCGTTTCGGAACAATAGACCGCCTGCTGATTCGGAATCACTAAAATATGTGTAAGGAAGGAAATACTTGTGTAAGGAAGGAAGACGTGTTGCCAGGCAAGGGATTTTTAGCAAGACCTTCATGTCTTCTCACAAGAAACCAACTGAAGCAGGTCATTCTGATTCCACCCTTCCGGCGCGGGAAACGAAAAACGAAAGAACTGGAAACCCAGACTGGGTCACAGTATGATTTATAACTCAGGTGAAAGTAAAAATTACCGAGTAGCCACCTAGATCGCGTTCGCTGAAGAGGTAACGCATCGGAAAAGCGTTAAGCTTCGTTGTACAGCCATAGGCTTAAGATTCTTCGCTAAGCTCACTATTACTTTTTTAGAATTTAGTAAGTTAAAGACAACGAAGAACATTAAAACACGTAGAAAGTGAGTCAGATAATACACATAATAATGTGTATATAAAAATTTTGTTATATGAACTAATAATTGTTTAAGACCTTTCGTATAATGTAGTATAAATTTTGGCCCTCAACAATTACGACTGCGCACCCAAATTCCTGGTCTAATAAGATTGGAAACAATCAATGGCTATTTTAGGATTTTGTTTCGGGGGAGAGCTATGTATGACACGGGGAAGAAGGGGGGCAACTGCCCATCTGAGTTCGAGAAATATATATTTTAATTTATGCATAAATTGAAGTTTTAATGGCAAGAATTGCAGACTGGTGAATCTTATGCGATATGATACACACAAAAATTTAGCAGTGAATCTAACCTTTTATTCTATTCATGGAAGAGAAAGGAAGAATCCTCTTTCCCGGGCTACTTATTCCCCTCCTGATTTTTCTTTAATTCAAACATTTATCTTTCCTTATGACTAAACGATGTAAATATTCCTTTGCTTCAATAATTGAAGTCCCGTTATGTTGATATCCATGCAAGTTGGTGTGGAACACCAGTTTGCTTATCAGCTCCTCTTAGTTTTGGTATTACTGATGACAGCCGACTTGAATCACAAGTAGCAACGGTCGAAAGTATGATAGGAGAAACGAAAGAAACTACTAAGAGAGAGAAACAGGTAAGTAGAATGGACGAAAGAAAGAAAAAAAAGAACACAGTTCTTACATGGAATGAAATTTGACAAATACAGTATTATTTTGAACAGAGCATAAGAAACTGGAGAGTCAATGAAATTCTTTAAAATGATAAAGATTATTGCTGTACGTAGAATGAGAAAAACTAACGAATTTATTTCGGGAGAAGCTTGAGCACGATAGCTTCCTTAATATGCCACTGGAAACAGTTACTGGTTTATTTAATAGCATTTTGTACATGCTCTCTGCTCACTTTCGACATCTTTTTCGTTGTCTTGGAGATATTCCCTTAACACTGCGTTGGTCGCGCCCTCCACTGTTACGTGAGTGGTCGCGCGTTCTACTATTGTAGAACATCATTATTTTTCTATAGTGTTGTGACTTTTAGCAATATTCGGTATTAGGTATGTTAATTATATTATTATATAGGTTTTAAAATACTTTTAAATTATTTTATTTGATTAATACAAGAATATTGACAAATATAAACATTATATATATCTTATTTAACATATTAACAATTTCGAACAAAAATCTAATAAATAAGATATAAGGTTTAGGTATAAGTATTGAAATAACAGCATAAACCTTCTTCTATGATAAATCATACAGGTAGAATGATTTGATGTACTCTTTCTCAATGATTGTCTACTCCAAGCAATCGTCACACGCTTTTCTGATGGTGTGGCCACACCTAGCCTATCTCTGGCTTCTTTGCACAAGTTTTTTCTTGTTGACTTGTTGCGAGAATGGCCACGAAGGAAACATTCTCCTACCCCTGAAGCTCTGTCTTGTTGTAATAGAACACCTTCGCTGAAGCCAAGCAGATGTCTTCCTCTGTGTCGAAGCTCTTTCGCAAAGGATTCCATGGCTAAACGATGGTTATTCGCTGGTTTTATCAACTCAAAAGTTAGATCCTGCAGAAAATTCTTGCATCTGACATTTTCATCGTTCTTATTTGCTCCAAATATATTAAGAGCATTAACACCAAGTACGTTCATTACCAATTAGGCATGAAAATAATGCCTTGTGGGCCAAGCCTACGAAAAGCTGGTATTATATTCAAATTGGGGGTTCGTGAGTTTCTTGGCGTTATGAGATCTACATACCAGCGAGGAGGTTCTAACTTTTCCCTCTATCGATACAAAACGCACGTATGTCGACAATAGGTAGTGTAGCAGGACCCGCGACTTCAGCACTGGCTTGTACTGGAATGTTTTCTTCTTCTTCCGGTATAATGTTTGGTACTTTTTCGTATGACTGCACTCAACTGTTTATTCAACAAAATCTTCCTCGAGCTCCCTCATGTCTTCGATCCCAAATACACTTTCACAGTCACTTTGTGCCTCCTCTAACCAAAGAAGCATCTGTTCTCTGTTATGTTCTGACATTTCAAATATACATACAAGCACTATTGCACAAAAATATCGTGAAAATGTAAAACGAAATAAATCACTAATACGAAACAAACCAGTACGCCAATAGTCGCGCGATCTACAATAGTAGAACACTGTACGACGCAGTCTCACATTAGTTTCATTAATAAAGTTTATATAGTAGTATATTTAAATGTTATCATTAATTTGCATATCGAAATGGAAATGTTTTTTTTTCTTTATTTTCATATATTATTTATATTATTAATTAACTTAGAATCATATTTATTTTTATTTCCTAAGTATTGGTAATATTATAGTTTATATCGAGAATGTGACTATAAATATTGGATTTCATATATAGAAAGATAGACTCTAGTGAGTTAGATTTTTTTTAAGGCAAACTTGTAGAAGACAACGAAGCTCCAAAAGGTCAGTCACCTATGCTTGGTCAGCCTAGCCAACTATATTGTGAGTTGAAACTAAAAATTACTGTTTTATTTCTGTTAAGCAGCTATAAGAATACTATATAGAACTAAAAAACCATAAAACACCCTGAGTTGTAACACTACCGAAAAGGCGACAGAAAGACGGATATTTGTCTATTGTCAAAATTTAGCACATAGATATAAAAACAGAAGGACAATGATGTGTTAAAATCTTGGGTTGACCGTCGATTTCACAAGAATTCGAGCTGGCGTAGTGAATCTAGCAAAACAGGCTGTGAATTCGTTCCAGGTTTACCAGATGAAGCAGTTTGTAATATCAAATACTAATAATAATTAAAATATGTAGGAATTAGTGTGTTTAAGAGTCAATTATGTATTGGAAAGCTACGCGTACCCTTATTGTTTTGTTTTACCTTTTCCGTCCTTCCGTATATCGTATCATAAAACTTTCTTTTAGCCGTGAGAAAAAAAAAAGAAAATAACAAGTACTATCTGGTATTGGAGGGTGGAGTTTTGGCTTTCTGCTGGGGACAGACGGAACTGGGAATCCTTACCCTAAGAAATTGTTTCCAATAAAGTTAATAGAGGATGACAACTCCATACCACATATGTATATGGTAGCAAAGATATGTATATACTTGTAAGTAAAGTAGATGTATGTTTAATTTCATTCCATAATTAATAATTTGTAAAATTGTCACGCGGAAGCAGAAAACTCCGAACTATTATGGGTGTCCGCGACATTATGAATTCTTTCCGCTAGAGGACACCAATGACTAGTCAAACATAAGAAAAAAATGTCAGGTGGTGGAAAACATATTAACCGGCCTATTTTAAATGCAAAATTTTAAGGTTATATCAGAAGGGGACTATAACATATTTGGTATCTAATGAAAGGCCAAAGAATGCAGATTTTAGTGCTAGATTCGAAATTAGGTGACAATCTATAAGAAGTGAATTATTTGCGTATAAAGTCAATGTAAATAAAAATCAGCATACTTCCTTGCAAAGTTCCGTTAGCAGGTAGATAGACAATAGAAAAGGTTATCTCTATTGAAAAGCGAGTAGCTTTGAGGCGAAGCACGACTCTTGTGCGTCAAACCCCTTTTACAAAACCGAAATTCTGGAGAAGAACAAGGCAGTTGGCGTTTAGATCGGGTCTGTGAAGTTGCTGCTCGTGTGAAAATAGTTATTTTCCTGAACACTATAAATTCAACGGTGTTAGTTGCAATGGAAGATAGGTGCATATATTTATTTTAAAAGTGAACTTAATTAAGTGCGATAAGTTGCACCATTGGTGGTCAAAATAAGTTAACTAAACTGTGTCAGTTTTCTAGACTATGTGCATTTTGAGATCCAATCTGACAATACTGGTAACGAATACATATATCTTACGTATGCAGCAACAAACCATTAAAATATATAGATAGAGGGAGATAGAAGTGCAACTATAACCAAGTTTGAAGTGGTTACACAGTGGTGGACTCAGTTATAATCAGGTACCAAGGACTTAATCTACCTTAGGATGCTACGGAAACCGTTTTAAAAGAATACTATCAACATGAAAGAATAGACACTAAAATTGTGATTAATGCTGTGAAGTAACGGACACACCTACCTGGAAATTAAAGAAGATGAACTGTGCAATAGATATAGTAAGAGAGAGATTTACATATGAGTTTCATACAGAGATTTCTCTTTTCCTTCCCTGCACTCCACATAATTTTGGCTTCCCAGCGTAAGGGCAATTACTACGCTTGTGTGCATAGTTATTTTACACATTAGTTTGGCACCTAGCGTAGTAGCCATATTATATGCTAGGATTACAGGCAAAGGCTCAGTACAATCACATAATTTTGGCATCCATGTGTGAGAGCTTAACCACGTTGATCATTTCTTTACTTAAATGTTTTAACACCCTACGTGTTTGGCAAGAAGTGTGCAGGTTACGCACTGTTGTTCACATCCTAGCATATAACCGAGTGTGTGATTACTTAAAGATTAGTAAAATTCTCGTGTAATGTATTTATTTTGTCCCAAATGCTTTCCAAAACATAATTGATATAAAAGTAAAATGTGTGTAGAAATGTGTTTATATATAATACTTGAGAAGTTGTAAACTTGAAGGGGAGAGATAATTTTATAGAGATAACATTTAGATAAAATAGAGATTCTTTCCTTTTTATTAGTGAATTCATTAGATTAATTAGAATTGATGGTTTTGACTAGGCTGAAAAGCAGAAAGATGAATGAAGAACTTAGAGATTTAAAACAAGCGCAAAGTATGTCATTTACAGAAGTAGGAGATCAGGGAGATGAAATTCAAGTGAGAGACGAAAACATAGAAGTAGGCAATGAGACAGATGGGATAGGAAACACAACTAGTTCATCAGACCCAGTGTTGCAATTCTTGATGCAAATGCAGCAAGAATTAAATAACAAAATTGATAAATCTCAGCAAGAATTAAATAGTAGGATAGATAGATCTCAACAAGAGTTACAGCGTGAACTGAAAACCGAAATTAGGAAAGAGGTGCAAGAGTTGGGCTCTAAACTAGCACAAACTCACCAGGAGTTAGATAGTAAAATTAGTGCATTGTCTAGTAAGCTAGAAGATACAAATGAAGAGCTGAGAAATACAAGAAGGGATTTAGAACATTCACAGAAAGAGCTTGAATCTAGGCTGAGTAGGTCACTACAAAATACAGAGCAACAACTACATAACGATATAGAGAACACCGTACAACAATTAAATGTAACAGTAAATCAAGTTTCTGAAAATTTAGACCAGACAGCTAGAAATTTAGAAGAAGTTAGAAATGATCTAGGAAATAAGATAGGATCTTTAGAAGAGCAAGGTGATAATATTATTGGTCATGTCGAAAGAAATCGGGCAGAAGTAGAGACAAAATTAAGTGACATAATTTCTGTACACGCGAATGTAACGGATGAATTAAGAAACAGTATTGAGAGTGTAGATTCGAGAATAACTGGAAAAGTAGAGGCCATAGAAGAAATGATTTCCGCCAGATTAAATATCATTGAGTCAAATCGCGTAGAAGTCTCCTCACACACTAGCATTCCACCAGAACAGGCTATGCCCTCATGTTCACGTACTATTCCTAATGAAACAATTTCGCCGAGCATAGCACCACCTGCATCCTCTGTTTCACCACTTGATCATCAGACAGCACAGTTGTCGACATTCATGAACCCTTTTATTCATCGTGATCTAAGCCTTCCAAGTTATCAGGGTACAGAGGACGAACCCCAAACATATAACTTTTTGCTAGACTTAGACAATTACTTCGCATTAACAGGTGTACCTAATGAAGCACGTTTGTCATTCATTAGTAGAACATTAAAAGGGCCAGCACTTTCGTGGTTCAAAGTCATGCGTCAGAAAATTGTTACGTATGAAGAGTTTGTGATTAAATTTAGAGAAACGTATTTAAGTCAGGAACGATTGGCTACACTAAGAGCTAATTTGTTAACAGTTCAATTCGACAATAAGGTTCATAAAAATCCTTCTGATTTTCTGTTGAACATCCTACATCAAAATTCAATATTGGATCCTCCTGTAGACGAATCTTGCTTATTGAAACTCTTACCGAGAAAACTTCCAGTATATATATTTAGGACCTTAGTGGCTTCGAAACCACAATCTCTTACAGATTTACTCGCGATTGTGAACGAAGTACAGGCAACTCATTACGACCGAGATAGATTTCCTCCTCGTAGAAATATGAATATGTTGCAAGTGTCCTCTGAGAGGGTAGACACACACCCTCGTAGGAATAATAGAAGGAATGTCCCTTACACACGAGGACAGCAACAGAGAGACAATAGAGGCAATAGTAATGAGAGCCCAAATTCAGGTCATAACGGGAGAAGGGAAGGAGGTCAATCACCCCGTAATGAGCGCTACCCTTCACCTGAAAATAGACAAAACAACAGGAGACCGCGAGGTTCGAGAAGGGGAAATAACAACAGTACACGGAATGGAAGTAGAAATCAAAACAACTACATTCCGGAGCAACAAATACAACTGCTAGAAACCTATCATAATAGCGAAGGACAAGGTTACCAAACTAACCAAAATGCACCAAGTGTGACAGGTGGTCCTCATTATAATAACTGATGCTTTCCAGCACATACAGCGGGAAAGTTGGATGTAGTACTTGTGAATAGAACATCTGATATCCAACAGACGAATAAAGCCCTGTGTGTGCTCGCAAACAATAGTTCTGACTTGGCAGACGATAATGAAACATATGTTAAAAGTATTGAGGAGAATGAAAATAAATGTGTAAAATGCGAAGAAATAAATAGTACTCAAAATTTTGAAAGTAATACTAAAGACACTATTTCATTGTTATTGAAAGATGGTAGAAAGGTAGAATTAGAGAGGGAAACATTTAATGAGGCAAATGGAATTTTTGATAATCTGTTAGATACAAAAGACGACCCAGTTGTTAGAAACAATGTAGTAGTTTTACCAGAGATAAATGTAAATATTTATGCTCAATCTGTAAATGCATTGTTAGATTCTGGAGCAAGTATATCCGCAATAAATAACAACTTATTTGAAACGATACTAGGTAGCCAAACACAACCACCATTTTTAAAAGCAAATAACATAAAAGTTACTTCAGCGTTTGGTAAGAAGATAGCCACGGTCAAAGGTCAAACTCTTCTTGAGGTTATTGTACAGGGGAAAACTTATTATACAGTTGGCATCATTGTAGAAGGATTAAATAAAGATGTGATATTAGGATCCCAATTTTTCGTAGAATCTGCTGCTATTTTAGATTATTCAAGAGCGCTGTTGATATTACAAAGACCCCACTATGTTGAAGTTAACTTTAGAGATCAAGAAATATCGAGTGATGATTTAGTTCTTAGACAATTAGAGGAATCATTGCACAGTGGCATTATTAGTGAGTTAAGTGAGAAAAGTGACATAGGAGAGAATGTAGAAAGTATACAGTTTCCTAAGGTAGGATTGGGGAATTCAAAGGCGAGGCTATTTGATAGTGACCCCACACTGCAGTTGGGTAGAAGAGTATTCCCAAGTCCCACAGAACTGAAAGAAAGAGTGTTGTCTCCCGAAGAATGGGAGAAAATCAACACAAAGGCCACTGAGAAAGATATTTATGAACATGTAAATAACTATAAAGATCTCACTGATGAACAAAGGGGTAAATTAGCGTCCGTGTTAATAAAACACATAGACGTTTTTGACGAAAAGCCAGGAACAATTAAAAATTATGAACATAAGATAGAACTTACAGATCCTACACCAATAAAATCAAAAATGTATCCTTTTCCTCTTAAGTACAAAAATCAGATACAAAATGAAATTCATCGGTGGTTAGCTTTTAATATTATCAAGAAAGCACCTAGTGAGTATAATCATCCGTTGGTGGTCGTTGAGAAAACGAATGGGTCTATTCGATTATGTTTGGATGGCCGTAAGTTATCAAAAGTGATAAAAAGCGAATTAGATAAACCTCTTCCAGCACTTGAGATATTACAATCACTAAGTGATAAATCTTTCTTTACTAAGCTAGATATAGTTGAGTTTTTCTTGAATGTAAAAGTTAGAGAAGAAGACCAAACACTCCTTGGCTTTGTGTATGAAGGCCTCTCATACTGTTTTATGAAATTACCTTTTGGAACTAAGACTAGTCTAGCCTCTTGCATTAGAGCATTAGATCAAATTTTGGGACAAGAAGTAAGGCCCTATTGTAATAATTACGTAGATGATACAATTATTGCTTCTACAAGCTTTGAAGAACACTTATTACATATAGATAGAGTATTAACTTTGCTAAAAGAAGGTGGTGTAACTTTACGCCTAAAGAAATGCGAGTTTGCTAAGCCGAAAATAAAAATTTTGGGTTTTGAATTATCACATGAAGGAATTGGGAAAGATCCACAGAAAATTGAACATGTAATGCAGTTTCGAGCACCACGCAACGTAAAAGAGTTGAGAAAGTTGATTGGATACTTAGGGTTCTATAGATGTTTTAGCCACCAATATTCAGAAGTACTACACCCACTCTTTAACTTGCTTAAAAAGAATACTAAATTCAAATGGACCAAAGAACATCAAGATGCTCTCGAGAAAATTAAATTGATTTTTCAAGAAGATATAGTACTCAAGAAGCCTCTTCCTAATAAAGAGATGATTTTAGAGGTAGATGCCAGTAATGTAGCTTGTTCTAGTCATCTCTATCAAATTGATGACAATAATGACAAACGAATAATAGGCATGTCATCAAAAGTGTTCAATGCAGCACAGAGAAATTATAATACAACTGAAAAAGAATTAGCGGCACTAATAGAGGGTGTTTCAAAATTCAAGCATTATTTGATAGGAAGAAAATTTAAAATAAGGTCTGATCACTTGGCTTTGAAGTTTATTTTGTATTGCAGGTTAACGAACCAACGTTTAGTTAGGTGGTCTTTATCTTTGGCAAATTTAGATTTTATTTTTGAACATGTTCGGTCCACGGATAACTTGGCAGATTTCCATTCAAGATATCCTCCTGATGGAAATTTTACTTCTGAGATAGATGCTAAGCCTGTAATAAAAGAATCTCTAATGAGCATCATAGAGGAACTGCCAGGTGAACTGAGAAACTTCATAGCAATGTTGTCAGAGTTACAGACCTCTGACACATTCTATGGAAACATAAAACGAAAAGTCGAATCAAACGACACATCTAAATGCATCAAGGGGAAACATTACTCATACGAGTTAATAAATGGAAAACTTTGTAAACGTGATACAATAGGAGTACGTATTTGTATCCCTGAAGTAATGGTGTATCCCTTACTCCATTATTATCACGATCAAAATGGCCATCTGTCAGCAAGTAAATTGTTGCCACAGCTAAGTGAAAACTTTGTATGGCCAAAAATGAGGCACAGTATACGAAAATATTGCGGTTCATGTGATTTATGCCAAAAGGCCAATCCACCAACATGCTATTATACAGGAAAATTACACTCTGTAGTTACAGATAGACCTGGGAAGCTGATCTGTATCGATTTTTGTGGGCCTCTTGTAAAAGGCAGTGGTGGATTCCAATATATTCTAGTATTTTTAGATGCATTTTCGAAATTAGTTGGACTTTATCCCTGCAAGCGTGCTACTACACACGTTGCCATTCAGAAGTTAACAGACTTTCTGAAATTATGCCCAAATGCAGAGTTCATTTTAAGTGACAGAGGATCACAGTTCCATTCGAAACAATGGAAAAATCACCTCCAAAGTATAGGAATAAAACACATTATGAGTAGCGTGTATTATCCTCAAGGAGAGATGGCTGAAACTGCTGTCAAAGCCACTATTCGCATGTTAAAGAAGTACACGAATAGTAATCATAAGAATTGGCCAAAATACTTAAACAAAGTGGAAAAGTGTCTAAACTCAGCAAAGCACCTCAGCTCGGGTCTAGCCCCGTACGAAGTCCATTTAGGATTGTCACAATCTAGTGATATCGCTAAATTATTTGACATCCCAGACGTGGATAAACGAAAAGATATGAAGTACTACATTGAAGTAGCACATAGAAATCTGAAGAAAAAGGCTGAATCCCGTAAAGCTTATTTTGACAAGCATCATAAGACAATCGAGTACAATGTAGGTGATTTGGTACTCATCAGACTATTCCCTAAATCCGATGCTTTAGCGGGAATATCTAAAAAGTTGATGTTAATCTATGGAGGACCGTTCCGTATCGTAGATAAAACAGATAAAAATGTCTACACACTTTGTGATGTAGCCACAGGAAAAGAGATAATTAAAAGAAATACATTTCTCTTAAAGAAATACCATCTGAGAGAAGACAAGGAAAAGGAAGATAACACATCCGAGCAACAGACATGAGATAGTCTTGCCTCGTATAAAAAAAAAAAGAAAAGAAAAAAAGAAAGAGAAATAACAATGTCTATGTACATATTTTAAAAATATAATATGTATCAGAATTCTGTATCGTCAGTATGCTATATATGCATGTATTGTCAATGTTATTATTGAAAATAAGTTAGGAATATTAATTTGTCAAGTAGTCATTACATAATTATTATAGCTCTTAAGTATTGTATCAGTGAGTAATATATTAATTGTCCTGTCCATTAATATATAACTCAAAGGGGGGAAATGTACGACGCAGTCTCACATTAGTTTCATTAATAAAGTTTATATAGTAGTATATTTAAATGTTATCATTAATTTGCATATCGAAATGGAAATGTTTTTTTTTCTTTATTTTCATATATTATTTATATTATTAATTAACTTAGAATCATATTTATTTTTATTTCCTAAGTATTGGTAATATTATAGTTTATATCGAGAATGTGACTATAAATATTGGATTTCATATATAGAAAGATAGACTCTAGTGAGTTAGATTTTTTTTAAGGCAAACTTGTAGAAGACAACGAAGCTCCAAAAGGTCAGTCACCTATGCTTGGTCAGCCTAGCCAACTATATTGTGAGTTGAAACTAAAAATTACTGTTTTATTTCTGTTAAGCAGCTATAAGAATACTATATAGAACTAAAAAACCATAAAACACCCTGAGTTGTAACACTACCGAAAAGGCGACAGAAAGACGGATATTTGTCTATTGTCAAAATTTAGCACATAGATATAAAAACAGAAGGACAATGATGTGTTAAAATCTTGGGTTGACCGTCGATTTCACAAGAATTCGAGCTGGCGTAGTGAATCTAGCAAAACAGGCTGTGAATTCGTTCCAGGTTTACCAGATGAAGCAGTTTGTAATATCAAATACTAATAATAATTAAAATATGTAGGAATTAGTGTGTTTAAGAGTCAATTATGTATTGGAAAGCTACGCGTACCCTTATTGTTTTGTTTTACCTTTTCCGTCCTTCCGTATATCGTATCATAAAACTTTCTTTTAGCCGTGAGAAAAAAAAAAGAAAATAACAAGTACTATCTGGTATTGGAGGGTGGAGTTTTGGCTTTCTGCTGGGGACAGACGGAACTGGGAATCCTTACCCTAAGAAATTGTTTCCAATAAAGTTAATAGAGGATGACAACTCCATACCACATATGTATATGGTAGCAAAGATATGTATATACTTGTAAGTAAAGTAGATGTATGTTTAATTTCATTCCATAATTAATAATTTGTAAAATTGTCACGCGGAAGCAGAAAACTCCGAACTATTATGGGTGTCCGCGACATTATGAATTCTTTCCGCTAGAGGACACCAATGACTAGTCAAACATAAGAAAAAAATGTCAGGTGGTGGAAAACATATTAACCGGCCTATTTTAAATGCAAAATTTTAAGGTTATATCAGAAGGGGACTATAACATATTTGGTATCTAATGAAAGGCCAAAGAATGCAGATTTTAGTGCTAGATTCGAAATTAGGTGACAATCTATAAGAAGTGAATTATTTGCGTATAAAGTCAATGTAAATAAAAATCAGCATACTTCCTTGCAAAGTTCCGTTAGCAGGTAGATAGACAATAGAAAAGGTTATCTCTATTGAAAAGCGAGTAGCTTTGAGGCGAAGCACGACTCTTGTGCGTCAAACCCCTTTTACAAAACCGAAATTCTGGAGAAGAACAAGGCAGTTGGCGTTTAGATCGGGTCTGTGAAGTTGCTGCTCGTGTGAAAATAGTTATTTTCCTGAACACTATAAATTCAACGGTGTTAGTTGCAATGGAAGATAGGTGCATATATTTATTTTAAAAGTGAACTTAATTAAGTGCGATAAGTTGCACCATTGGTGGTCAAAATAAGTTAACTAAACTGTGTCAGTTTTCTAGACTATGTGCATTTTGAGATCCAATCTGACAATACTGGTAACGAATACATATATCTTACGTATGCAGCAACAAACCATTAAAATATATAGATAGAGGGAGATAGAAGTGCAACTATAACCAAGTTTGAAGTGGTTACACAGTGGTGGACTCAGTTATAATCAGGTACCAAGGACTTAATCTACCTTAGGATGCTACGGAAACCGTTTTAAAAGAATACTATCAACATGAAAGAATAGACACTAAAATTGTGATTAATGCTGTGAAGTAACGGACACACCTACCTGGAAATTAAAGAAGATGAACTGTGAAATAGATACAAATACATATTATTAACTATGAACTAGTGATAAAAAAAATCATAAGAGTTTTTTTTTTATTTAGTTTAGTTCAACTGTGAGCATATCTTATATCGATATCAATTTAGTGTTGTGATTTACGTGATTAAGTGCTGTGTTTATAATAAAAGTGTTTATTAAACTACATGGAGTTATCAACTTCCCTAACGGAATTTCGGCTGGTATGGTAAGTACCAGAATAATTTGTTTGTTTCTTGCAGGTTTGCTGGATTTCATGCTCTTTAATATCAGATGTTCGAAACTAGCAAGGTAATCACACACCTATTCTTTGATAAACCAAGGTGGCAGATAACTCATGCGTAAGTCCACATATCAAAGAAAGTCCGAAAGGGGCTACAGGACTTTAAATAAGGAACTCACACTTACAGGAATGGCATTATAGAAATTATATATATATATTATTTTTTTATCTTATCTCTACCGACTTTTATCTAAATTTCAGTAATTTCTATTATTTATTTGCATATCTTTTGATTTTCTTTAAATTTGGATGATACAACATTCCTGTAAGTAAAGGGGTAGTAAGAGAGAGATTTACATATGAGTTTCATACAGAGATTTATCTTTTGCTCCCCTGCCCTCCACAACACTAATGGAAATCATGTAACAAATTGGAGCAGGTGCAACAATAAGGGCTGAAAATAGACTGGAATGTACAAAAGGTTGTCGGAGAAAGGTACATAACCGCTCAAGGTTGAGCGTGTTGCCAACTCCTCAGAATTTCAAAAATAAAACACCAGTTCTACAATAGTAGAACGCGCGACCACTGCAGTGTTAAATTCAGAATAGTGAGCACTTAAGCTTAGCAAAAAGTCCTAAAGCTTACTGCAGGGTTGTTCAATTTCGAATACAAAACTCACATAACTGAAGACAACTGTACAAAATCTAACTGGCGGAGCGAGACTGAGAAAGCATCACCTCAAATATTTAATATCGTGATTAAAGGAACAAAACGTACGAAAAAAAAAAATCCTCTCTTGAACCGTTGCTAGAAATCTTGGAAACTTCAGAATCTCTTTCAGAAGCAATTCTTTTCCAAGAGCATGGCATCTTCTCAGAACTCTTCCCGTTCTGGGTAATTAGATTAACGCCTCATTTATCCCGATTGGAATCAGCAGGCTACACCACCCAACTACGAACATACCAAAAGGAATTACTGAAGAGCGAAATAACGAACATGTAGCGTTTTACCAACAAAATGTTCCACAAATAGACTTACAAATATGTTTTTTTTTTCTTTCTTCGAATAAGACAAACATGTGTACGTATACACATATATACAACTACTTTCTAAGAGACGGATGTTGTCAATCTATAAGATTCACTTCTAGTCTCAGGCGTCCCGTGTTTTTTAAACGCAAATAGCTATTTTTCTTATATACACGAGTGAGAAGGGGAAGTTCCGGTGAACCCCAAAGGATTACATGTAGAAATACACAAATGTCACATTTATTTATGTTTCTTAAAAGTGACAACCGCTTTGGAAAAAATTACGACTCAGCAGACACCCAAGGGTACAAATGAAAAAATAATAATAACTAAGCAAAGAGGCAAGGGAAATAGAAATGAATAATTAAAAAGAAAAAAAAAAGTAAGCAGAAACGAAGGCGACTTTGCAGTTACTACAAATGTGTGGCAATGAGATTTTATGATGACTTCCATTGGTGTATACGTATAAAAACGACATCCGGTAACCATCTCACCAGTGTTGACTGTTTCCGAGCTACCTCAAACCATTAGCAGAAAAAGAAGAGGAGCGAAACTTGGTGCAATGCGAAACTCTCTCTCTAGCTCTCTCGAATGCAGTACTTTGTTAATTAGCTTATATTTAAATTTTACTTTACATCATTTTGTGTCAAGGTCAGGACACACATATGTCTCTATTCGCTCCCATTATGCCATATGGATGTATGCTCGGACCAAGAAAGAGATGGACGCCAGGTATCCGAAACTCTAACATTCGTCTTCAATGCATAACGTAATATTTCATAGGAAAGCATTTCCATAAAATTATTTCATACGCCATACAGAGTTTTCCCTATTTATGTAATTCTAACTTTTCTTTAGGTTTATCCCAACAAAAAGCGACATCCTACGGAAAGTACATATTACATTAACAGATATGAGAAATCGAACACTTTTTAGTTACAGCGCCAGGAAGGAAGCACGACATGGCTGAGGAGTAGGTGTAATAAAACTAATTGAAAATGTTTGTTTTACCTTTTTTTAAAAAAATGTAAAATTAAATAAGTTACCAATTGGATAAGATCGGGAAGTAACTTTCAACCCCACAGATATGTCGGTCCGATTGGAGCCTCGTGGCATTTTAAGTATTAACAATTGAAGACTCATTGTAGAAAACAATGTAAGTGCCCCTTACCCCTTTGAAGTTGTTTCACTTATTTTAGTTTTTTAATATGTTTATGCCTTAGTTAGATTTTCATACTTCGTTATATGCTAGGTTGTATTTCTAAGCAATACTATTGTCTATTATGTGACGCTTGGGAACTCTTGACTAACTTTTGTCTCTACTGTTACAGTAACTATTGCTTTTGGTACTTAACATTGTTTTCTACAGTGTCTTCAATTGTCAAACCATTGGAAATTAACACGCAAGTAAAGTCAGATACACATGGAAATATACATACCATCAGTTACATTTATATTAGCGTAGATTTACGACGAGACCGCACATGGAAAGCTGCATGCAATTTCCTTATTCATTGCGAATTACACTGCGAACGAGAAATATTATACTAATCACTTACTCTCATGAGTTTCATGAACTAACTGTGGACTTATTGGGAGGAAACTAGGGCCCGAACTTCAATTCAGAAAGCTAGAATTAAAACTGGTGATGCAGCCAACGCACTAACTAAGTAACACTAACTGAATGTAGGGCTCCCTTGTGGTTGTATAGTTAACGTACGTGCGATTCGATCTGAATTCGATTCTCGTGGGGACTCGTGTGGTTTGGATCCCATGTTAAGATATAGATCCACGTCTCTTGTAGCCTTGATGCTGAAAGAGACGTTAAATTTCACGGATGAGGCAAGCAATTTCGTCTTTTCCGCATTCAACCTAAGTGCAAGGATCTGAAATAGATTTTCGGTTACAAACAACATGTCTGCTAGGTGCAGAAAGCATTAGCCAGTGTATATTTCATTTTATTTTCAGGTAAATAAGTTTTCCTCCCTTACTTATCTTTCATCTAGTTGCACTTTAACAGAAACTTACTTTTTCAGAAACAAACAAAAATTGCAATTCTTTCTTTCATTGTAATATTTGTACTGTAAGTCAATACAAAACAATCATTTTAAGTTCCATATGCAGCTCTCAATTTTGGAACCTCAGTGGAAACAAACAACTAATACTAGCGGAAATACGTCATGCTTAATCTGTCCATTCATACAACCAATTGAATGTACGCTATACAGGTTGTAATGTCAGGAAGTTAGATTTTTAAACTTGATCGTAAGAATATGGTTTCTCCTTTTCGTTCTTTATGTGTTAACTGAATTATCGTTATCTATCCATATAAAACTGAGTATAACTATATTTGTCCCTGTCTAGACCGCTGAGCTGATTTTGATGATTTTTGGTACATGACTGAACACATAGATTAGCTTGTACTTTTATTATATTATTTTGGTTGAAGTGGGCGCGAAGAGTTTAAAATGTATACGGAAATTGAGTATCTCACGATCTTCTCAACTTAGAAGATGAATCTTGGTTCAAAACTTCATTTAAAATAACTGCACCCGTGTCCTAGCATTTTTGGAAAATTCTCCGTTTTAAGCGGTGGCAGGGGGGCATTTGCTACATATATAAAATTAATGTAATGATGTTTGTCTTCGAACTCCTCCTACCTGCGTTGATTCTTATTTTTGGGACATAACTGTATTTTGCCCCACCTTATGTTTTTAGCACCTTTTTGGCAAGGGAGTGAAGAGCGAGAGGCATGACACGCAAAAATATGTTTGGCGGCTAACTCTTCTTAGAATGCTCCACGGACTTTGATGCTTTTTGCTATATGAGTGAATCCTGGCCTAACTTACTTTTGGTACATTTTCGACCAGGGGAGGAGAAATCATGAGGAGTAACGTATGAAAATAATCGAAAATGACATATATTAGTGTACAATCCATAGTTTTTATGGTTGCTAAGATTATTAGTAACATTTCCGACGTTGCTGAAGTCCAAGTTCAGCACCATCGGTATGGGTTGGGGTAGGTAGTGGGTGATATCTAAAAATAATAGAAAATGTTCAAAATTAGTGTTCAATCCATAAGATGAATAGTAACACTACCAAGGCTGGATTAACCTACCTTGAGGCCCGGAGCTAGACAAAATATGTGGCTCCTGCTGACATCGCCTAATAAATTTCTGTTAAAGTACAGTAAGAAAGTGAATATGTTTCATATTTTTGTTCATCTTTTATCTCATGATGATGATTGTATCTTGTATGATTCTTTTTAGACAGTGAGTTGAGATTTTCATCAGAGTGGAGGCCCTCGTCTACCTGTAGGCCCGGGCTACAGGCCCCCTTAAGCCCCTCCCTTAATCCACCCCTGAACACTACCGATGCCATTTTAGTCCAGTCATCCCCTATGCATATCCTAAGGGAAGAAAGATGTTCAAACACTGTACATAAACGTATTCCCCCGTCCGAAGAACGGGTATTTGAGCTAATTATGAATAATACACTTAAAAATGTCATATCTTGGCTGAGAATTCTGCTTAAAGGGAGACCCTAGATCATAGCGCACTTACATAACAATGCTAAGCTGGTCTCTAAGCCGCTAGAGGAATGAGTAGCATTGTCAGTTTTTTTCTTCTATAATTCTACATAGCATACGGAACATCAGAAACCTGAAGGAACAGGCTGACAAGAAGAAGTAGGGACATAACGAAAACATTAAACAAGAAATTATAAGTTAATAGATGACTCCCTTCGTCATATGAAAATTTGTAAAACATTGGGACGAAATATGATGAAAAACTCATAAATACGAATAGATGGTTGCAGTCATGCATGGTACACCACACGCTTCCAATTACGGATCATCAAAATATATTGCATGCTCGTGACGATTGGGATGTGGATGCAATCTAATGTTGGTTAGAACTAATACTCCTATAAAGGCAAAAATAAATAAAATTTTTACACTAATATCTCGGGATATGAATGAAATGTAAACAGAAACATTTTGTAGAGTGAAGAGAACTGCGGTAAAATTGGTAGAACTCCGAGAAAATGTGCAGACAGTTGTTTCCACAAGCTTGCATGGCATGAGATTATAGTGGCTACGAACTTCTAGTGCCAGAAGTAAGCGTTCTACCACCATCTTCTTCTCCCCCGGTTTCTTAATCAGACTATTTGAAAAAATGGTAGCAAGATTCGTCAGGATTATTGACATGCTACTCAAATCTTTGATTATCTGATTACCAAAAGAACACGCAGTTACGCGTATACATACATTACATACATTCTTTTAGAACCCTATACATAATTTGTAAGGTTTTTCTTCATATTTGAAAACGATCACACATGTACGGTATGGAAAAAAAAAACAGTACTACACAATGAGAAAAAAAAACTAATAATAGACTGCTGCTTCGGCAAGCAAATCACGTCGATTTATATCCCTCGAGGTAATATATTCAATAAAATAGACGTGAATCATACGATCATGCTTCCTTCATAACCCATTCTACACAAGCATTTGACGAGTTTTGGAGCACTTTGCGAAATATCCAATTTCCTTAGCAAGTGACCATGAAGATCGATATTTCAAGTACTGTCATGGGACAGGAGAGTGACTGTTTCTGGTTACAGCGGTGGTTCTTCCACAGTGAAAGCTCGAGGGAAATGAGTCGTCCCGTATTCATTCCACAAGAGCATTTGCAGAGACGGCAGCACCGAATGCATACAAACTCCTGAGCAATTAAACATTTTACATTACGTTATACAATAAGTCTAATAGTATACTTCTCTCTGCATAGATCTGACAGGGCACAATTCTAATTTCTGAAGCAAAAAATCGCTAGTTCTACATCTACCCCATTACATGTCTAGCAAATGTTAGGAAGAAGGCACCGCCGTGGCTCATTGGTAAAGCGCTCGCATCTGGTGATAGATGTCTCTGATTCGATCACAGGCCACGTAAGTTTGTGGTGGGCAATATCGTGTCTGTGGTATTTCTCGGAACCCTCACACATTTTCATCCCACCAATTCATTTCACAATCATTTTATTTTATTAATCATAGATGTATTTTAGCTTAAAGGACTCAATCATGAGACTTTGAAAATTTCATTTCTATTTTTTCTTTTTCTTTTTAAGCGAATGTCAATCCAACCATATATATGCTTCTCGTCATAGGATTAATTTTTACCAATTCTCTCTCTATGTCCGACAGTAGACGAACTGTTAACGTTTCCGTTTCTCAAGTGGAAAGTCTCGGATTTGAATTCCACCACTGACCATCTAGACTTGAGCTTTTCACACCCAGAGAAAAGATGATTCTACTTATAAAGTAAAATAATTTCCAACTGTCCGTCACGCTAATTTCTACAATTTATGCAAGTTGTATAATATTTAAGAGTTACGGGTTGCAGAAGCATCTAGGCGAAATACTTAGATACTCCTACTGGACGAACTCGCAGGCTTGGAGGAAACAACTATTATCTTTAACATTACGAGCTTAACTTATTTACTTTCGTAGTTCACTTCCTTTGTTCTTCAGCTTGTATTATGAATAAGTTCAGTGTAAAACGAATTCGGTTGTGTCTAGAATGTTATTTCCTTCCCTTAATACACACCCTTAGCAATTTAATGGAAGTACCTAGCAAAAAGTGCAACTTACTAGATTAATATAGCGCTGGACCACCCTTCGCCACCAAAACAGCTATGATGGAATGGAGCCATAGAGGGCGTGAACAGTGTTGGCCGCTAGATGAGGAATGTTCTGTTCGTCTCGTAAACGAGAAGTAATTTTTAAATTCGAGACATGAAAAACATGACAATTTCTTACCTCATTTTCGAGGCGAGACGAAAAATGTCTCGAGATTCGTGGGTAGAAAACGGTAGTTCAACCAACTTTTAGATCTCGAACAATGTTCTAGCGTTACATGATTCTCGTAGTATAAAACTAAATTTTGTGGGGGCGCGGTGGCTCATTGGTTGAGCATTCACCTCTGGTTCGATCCCAGCTCGCGCCAAATGGACTTTGTGTAGACAAACATGTGTCCGTGAGTTATCTCGGGATTTCTCGTTTCCTCCTACCTTATTCATTCCACCATTGCATTCATTTCTCACTATCACCGTGTCCTTTAGCCTAGCTGGCATAAGAGTGGGACGTAAAACTGAAAGCTTTCATTTCATTTTCATTTCAAAACTGTAAATTTGATAAAGTGATTGTAAATACAATGAAAGAGCATTTAAAGATACGCAAGCCATTACACAATGCACTCCAATAATAAATGTGGTTTAAATGTTGTTGTATTACACTTTTCGTAGACTTCTCGTAACACAAAAGGATTCTGATACGTAACTTTAAGATATTATGAAAGTGTAAAAAGGATTAAATACCTAACGATGTTTCTAACATTTCTTTTTTAAATAAAAGAAACTAAATGTATGGAACTAGCAAAATGCCAAGTTTTTAATAATTTAGTAACATCAGGACAGGTGTAATACTTCGGCTCAGCTTATCAGATACACAGGTAATTATTTCGTTTGTTTACAAAACCTTTGGCCGCCTTGTGGGATGCAAGTTGGAAATTTGCTTTCTCTGGCGAGAGAAATACTTCCACGTGCGTCTCATGCCATTCCCTTTTAGAAGTTATTTTTGACACTGTGCTTTTTAAATGTTACAGCCGAGAAGGAGATACGTCATGGTTCTGCATGCGCTTCGGATTCATTGGCATTTCAGGGACGCTGAATGAAGTCGTTTTTTAATCTTTGTTTACCTCCCTGTCTTTTGTGCTGTAAAATATTGAGGCCTCCTGTTTCTTTTCATCTCGTTAAACACTTCTATGGATACGTTCTGTTGACTTTTCCACGTCAGCAAGCGGAAGTGGCACAAGTGCTCCAGTAGGAGCAATAAGGGATCAGCAACCATGTTATATGGTCCAGAGAGGGAAAAGCAAAATCTACAAGGGTAGAATTTCGATTCCGTAAAATAAACTATCCTTTCTGTTAAAAATAAGTACATTGTATATACCCAAAAGTGACATAGATTCATCTCGTTCATTGCAGCTTATTTGTTTTTAATATAAATGCAAGAAAGAACAAAATTAACCGGCTTAATATTATTCGAGTGATTTTCACACAGAGGCACAAAGGCTCGATATTTTATATTTTATTTATTTTTGCTCTTCGCAATGCACAAAAAGATTCTTTTCAGTATACTAGGTACGCTACGTAGACTACTACTCTTCGTTGCCTGAATTAAAAAAAAAAAAAGCCGATAGGTTTCCTACATTTTAGGCTTATTTCGATTCATCTGTATTTTAAACTAGCTGAATTCAAATTATAATAGGTCTGAGGAAAATATTTAAAAATCTCTTATCTCCCTTAGCATATGCATATCAATGAAAGTGTAATGAAGAAACCTGTAAGATATTCAATTTTTGGCATACAATTTGAATCCACTTAGAATACGCCATTCAATCTAAGTGAAATGATAAAAACTCAGCTTGATGCAGATAATAAGTATGTTCCAAAATTCATTTCAAACAAGTCGAATGTTTTCTCGTGATGAGTTCACACAAAATAGACAAATGTCTATTTGAGTGTGGCGTCAATAATTATAGAAATTGCCCCACCCCCTTAAAACCAGAAATTGGAAACGGTCGGGCACGTGTATGTTTATTTTAATGAGGAGTTAGTTCATTTACCACGTTTCAACGACCTAAGTTAAGGAGTTGGTGAGATATCCTACTTTTTACTGAAAATATGTTTCCTTTATACTCCCTCAGGATACCCTCCTGAATCAGGGTGACATAACAAGAATCAAGCTCGAGATAGGGACTCATCTTGTAAGACAATTTATTTCAAATTTTTCATCCGTTTACCCGTCACGCGACTACAGACACCATGGGCGGCGATTAGGGGGGGCAAAGGGAGCAGTTACCCCCCACTTTTCTGAAATGACCAATTAATATATATAGTTTCAACCAGGGAAATTTGTATATTAACATTGATATACAAATATTCAGATCATGTCTTGCCCCCCCCCCCCCACTTTTAACGTCCAACCGCCGCCACTGACAGACACAACGCTGCTTTCAATGTGGCGAAAAGAAAAAAATATGAAAAATGCTTCCTTTAATACGGGAATCCAAAAAAATGCTGGGCCACGGGTCCGTTTATTTTTAATGAGAAATTTACATAACGTTTCATATCCCTAATTTGACGGGTGCGTAAAATATTCAATTTTTTTGCATAAAATATGATCTGCCGCTCCCCTCTTAGGATACACATTTTAATCACAGTAACAGTTCGACGCAGTTGATAAGTATATGCAAAAAATAATTTCAATCGGTTCAGGTGTTTTCCCGTGATTCGGTCACATAGCATCGATGACTCGCTTCGCTGGGTTAAAATAAACATTTTAAATGCACAACTCATCTCATGTGTTTGGTACCCGTGAAATATACTGTTTTTGTTTTTAGTGGCATGTATTTAAACGGCATCAGAAGTATCACTGTTCATCTAAACGACCCCGAAAACTATCCGACACTAACATTGGTCATTTTCGATCCTCCAAATTTCGTGGCTAAATTTGGATGTAAAAGGGATCTGAAGTGCCACTGTTCAACTTAGCGACCCTGAAAACTATGGATCTGACACTAATATTGGTCATTTTCGATCCATTTTATACATCTCTCCGACTCCCCCTCCCTCAACTTGCGGGGCTGAATTTGGATTTCAACAGCATAGAAAGTGTCACTGTTCTCAGCGACCCCGAAAACTATAGATTCGATACTAATATCAGTTATTTTCGATCATTTTTAAATATCTCCTCCCTCCCCTAATTAGCACCGTCAAAGTGAAATGACAAAATCCATCCCACACCAAACCACATCTATGTTGAAAATTTGGTCGAGATCGGTCGAGTGGTTCAAGAGATGAAGAGTCACAAACATAGTGACTTTCAATTTTATAATAGAAGATTATAGATTAGACTAGCTGAAGTACCAGTTTTTGGCACGGAAAAAGTAATGCTTATGCAAAATATTTAAAAATAGACAAGTGAGTAGAATAAATAATAAGCGCCGCCCCTGTCTGAAATCGTTCTTCTCACGGGGAGAATAGAATTATGGAAAGTATTTGAACCCCATCCCGGGTAGGATACCAATTTAAATAAAAGTGTTACCCTTGTTGTGTAGGCAATCAACATTGTTTGGGTTACGTGTTGCTTGATCTGTTAGGGGTTGTCTTGTAAACCCACAATCTCTTTTCAAACCCTAGGAGTCTCTTACCTGCACAGATTTTTTTTTTTTTTCATGTAAGTCATGTGTGTACTAAGTTTAGTTGAAATTGTTCCAAGAGTTCCACCGTTATGCTGAAACAAGCATACATACATTCTTGGCCCCACATAGCGTAACTACAAACACTCTCACCTTTGATGTGAACGATCCCAAGTTTAATTCCCGGTGGAGATACTTGATAAAAAAAAAAAAGTGTAAAAGTTTATTCAGGGCAGCCATCCTGAATAAAGCTTTCCTGGATTTCCTTAATTTACACCAGAGAAATGCCGTGATTGCACTTCACATAATAGTTTCAGGCAACTTGCTTCTTCCTCATTCTTTTCTTCTTCCCCAATTCCCCGGGCAGTGTGATCGCCTTGGGATGTCATCCCTCATACGTGAAGAGCTAACATGGCCATGGATGCCGAAAGTCCAGAAATGAAACTCCTACATGCATTCATTATTACTATATATAAACAGACAATCGTATGACTGATTGATGGGTGGTTTAATGAGAATGTCAACAAAGACGTTACTTGTCTCCATTATGAAGAGGCCAATGATTGAAACATGTTACCCATAAAATGACTGCCAATGATCAAAAACATTATTTTCCCGGTCGATGACATATTTTTGGACTTGTATTTGGGCTGTATCTCATTAACTATACTTTCGACTTGCTAGCTCATAATGAAAAGCTTGATGAAGGCATACTTCAGTATCAGTTTCAGCTTAGTAAGAAGCGTGATTGTCGTACAGCATTAATTTTTAGGTTTACCAATCCTCCATATTCTCGAAAACTACGCATGAGAATTATACCTCACGCACGTCATTTTGTTCAAGTTAATGAGATCTATCAACTGGTACGTGTTTCAGCTTTGGATATTTTCCCCTGTTAAACGCTAATGATATTGTAGTTGTATTATTGTCCAAACTATAGTCGAGGGTACACGGTGGTACACGGCGTATAGGCCTATCCTCGGCTTACTCATAGTCATTAGAGTGTACCTTCTGCTTCAAAGTGTATAGTACTTTCTACTTTTGTTTCGTTTATCTTCATTTATTTAACTGGGCCATGACTCGAACGATAACCCGGCGTCGGGATGTGGCGCCTCCATCGCACACCTCTTCGGAACTGCAGTCAGCCTGCTCCTCCAGGTTGTGGGTTGTGCCGGGCCGATCACCCGGCATTTAAAATTTCGGATCGAGCACAGTACAAAGATAAGCCTCGAATGTGGACTGCTCTTTTTGGATACCAACCTTGCTATGGCCTGTTTATGATAAATGGATTTGTGGTTTTAAGACGCATGGACCCGGAGCCATGGGACGGAGGAGTGAAGCGCATGGAATGGATCGAATGGTGCTGTAAGTGGTTGGTGGGAGTCCTTGGAAGTGGTGATTTAAGTAAGAAGTGTCATCAAGAAGATGGCATTAAATGCTTTTAGATTATAAAACAGTAACGTATCCTTCATATTTTAATTGAATTAATACATGCGTTTTCATTATAAAAATGTCCTCTATGTCTTTCATGACAATCATACATGATAACAAAACAGCGTATACCCTCTGAAAATTTTTGGACTACAGCACTGATTTTTGTTATTTAAACGGCTACCTTACAGGTAGTGTGCGCATTATTCTTAGAAGTATACGCGTTACAGTGCGTGTCACTGTTAAAAGATTACATATCACTGATAAAAGAGGATAAACAACAGACAATCTGCTAGGATACAGTATTTTTTCACATAAACCTCACATAAATAAATAATCTGCTATTCCAGCAGCATAAAACCTGTCAATTGTTATTGGCAAAGAACTACACACTTTTCAGTGCCATAAAAATTCGTTTGTGCCTTCGCGCGGCGGTCACTCACGCTCTCGCCCTTGGTGTGAGCGGTCCCGGTCTCGATTACTGGTCGGGAAAGTGCAAAAGCCTTTTGAGGCTAGCCATGATCTAGTGAGGTTGCCCTCGTTCACGCTAGGCAAATATCGGAATGGTACTTACTATTTTGTCCCAAGCCGATTTTTTCCTTCTCGAGTTCTCCAGGTAGAGTGATCGCTGAAGGACGCCATCCCTCGTAAGTGACGGAGTAAAAATGGCCATAGATACCAAGAGCCCAGAAATATAATTCCTAAAAAATTCCGTTTTCTCAATATTCTAGAGAATTACCCCGAGAATTTACCCTCAAACAACTAATTTTCTTCACCTCGATATTGTTTATCGAATACCACTCATTCTAGCTTCGAAATTTCTAATATAAAATCAAAGAAATTCTCAGATAATACGTCTGATGAAGGCAAAGATACTTTGTCGAAACTGTAACGCTATTATTTATTAAATAATATAAGCTTTGTTCAGAATTTGTCTTGGTATTCAGATAGAAGTACCTTCAAGTCTGAATAAGAGGATAAACGGGTGGAAAGAAAGAAGAAGGAGATTTCTAAGAGACAGCAAATAACATACTTAAGAAAATGTTTGAAGCGAAACACGACGCTGAGAGGACTGAAAATTGTTAAAAACTGCCTAAGGTCTGAAACAAGGAGATATAAACAATATTGGTGAAGAAAGCAGAGAAACAACTTGTGTGGGATGTAATTAGAGAGAAAACAAGGGAAGTTCAAAGGAGTGAAAAAGTGACAAAGAAGATAAAGGAAGAAATTGGAGATAAGTTGTTAGTATTTGAGAGAGAAGCAGTGTTGAGAAGCCGAAGTGGGTGGGGGAAAAAAAGTCCGAAGAGAAAGAGTGGCAAAGATTGAAAAAGAAAGAGAAGAACCCAGGATTGGAAGAAAGAAAAAAAGGGAAAAGTAAATATAGTTGTGTAGATAGGGAACGTAAGAGGCCTCATCACGGCGAAATTAAAATACCGCTAATTTTACAGTAATTATGTGATATCTTCAAATAGAAAAAAAAATATAATTGAAATGTGGAACAAGAGCGCCCTAGACAATATAATTTTACATGATATACCGTTATTACGACTCACTTATCTGCTTTCAATTTACAGCTATTTAGAAAATCGGCATTTATTTTCGCGTTTCAAAATGGCTGCAAACGGAAACCTACTAGGTGACTTGTGAACCACATGCAAAATAATATTGCCTAAAGCGCTCTTGTTCCACATTTCGATTATCTTTTATCTATTTGAAGATATCACATAATTACTGTAAAATGAGCGGTATTTTAATTTCGCAGTGATTAGGCCTGTTAAAGGAAGAAGACATGTGCCTTGGTTTAGGAAACAAGTTCAAAGTGAAGAGAAAAAATATATTGTGTCTGACGAAGGCAAAGATACTTTGAGGAAATTGTAACGCTATTATTTATTAGATAATATATGCTTTGCTCAATTTTTTAAAATTTTATTTATTGACATACAGATCTTACTTTTCAACAATATTTCAGTTAAAATTCAAGAGTCAATTATAATTTTATTCTATATATCTTGTTAATCAATACTATCTACTGTCATCTTGTTAGTGTTATAACACAGAACTTATTTCAGTATCAGCTTCACTTCAATAAGCCACACGATCCTTGAACAGTATCAATCTTTAGGTTTACCTGTTAATTGTTGTCTGTATTTGCTCGAAAAACTACGAATTATCTTTTCCACTTACACATATTATTTTGTTCAATTTAATAAGATCTATCGATTGATATACGAGGGCCAGTCAGAAAGTTGCCGGAATTTTATTACTACTCCATCGCTCTTGCCATTGATGGAAACATCGACGAAAGTTCAAACATTGCGTTGGTTTTGATGTCTTCTGCGGTGACAAAACGAGTATCGGCGCTGTTTTTCTTAAAGCATTTTCACCATAAACTGACTTGAAGGCAATTAAAGTAGTTGGCGAGTTGCTCGAACTGCGACAATGCACTAACTGATTACCACATACTCCTCCGTTTAGGTACACTACTCGTAAACTGATTGTTATGACCTATTCACAATTATCGTATTATTATTAGGGAACCTAAGGACTGTATTGTACCAAATTTCTCAAAAGTAAATCCCCACGTTGATCGCGTGTGCATATCCAGGCTCCTAACTATAAAAACATTTACGATCACTCCAACCCCAATCATTTCACAGATTCAACCTGTTGTATATAAGTTATTAGGACGTAAAATTGAACATAATTTATACGAAAAAGACTTTTATGCATTGCAAGACCTGTAACTGCCAAATATTCACCACAAACTTATGGTCGTATCGACATAAACAAAAAGAAGTGTGGAGCAGGAAACTACTTTACTCAAAAGTCAAAAGAGGCTCACTGAAGACATACGAACTGGTCGAGCGGTTTGGGTCACTAGTTTGTCAATTAGAAGTTTATATGTTCGTATTCGTTTTTTTAAGTGTGTTCCTATTTTCATCAGAGGACTGAGAACATTTCTTTAAATAAATCTTTGGCAACTACTTTTCTCTCAAATTCCATTAGAAGGGAACATTATATGAATTGCAAATCTATAATCCACAGCTGAGAACAAAATATTATGTTCAATATTTCATTATTATCCTTTGATTTGTAATGAAAAACTAATTATAAGCATTGACGATTTCAGAAGATTCTCCCCCGGTAATGGTCAATATATGAATGAGAGAAAACTGATAAAACTTTATTAGTCCACTTTGAGCATGATCAAAGATAACTTATGGCCACGAAGGGGGAAATTTATGTCGACAGAGTCTCAAATTCTCCCACAGGTCATGCCCTGAAATCATCAGTTTGAAAGGTTTCCTTAACAAATAGAATACTACATTTATTTCTCGTTCTACGTTTTGAAATGGAAAAATCATAATTTTAAAGTGGATTATAATACGATAAGCATAACTATTTATAGAACTAATGAAGTAAATATTCTTGTGTAAGTTATCGATTTCTAATCAGATTAAAACTCAAATATTCGTTTGCATCGCACTTTAAAGTAAATCCTCTCTATATATAATTCTTACTGGAAAGTATGTTTAACTCCAATTACTTAATCAATATTTTTAATAATATATTTTTATTGTAATACTTTCACTATTCAATGTTGTATACACTACATTTCCCAAAGCAAAACCTCGCAAATGTATAGTGGACTAGTGAATATTATCAAATAAATTATCATTTTGTTTACGTAAATACTGCATCGCCTCATTTGAAACTTCGTACTTTAAATAAATAAATAAATAAATAATAATAATAATAAAATCATAGCCATACCTTTATCAGAATTTCAGGCTTAGTCAATAAATGAATTCAACGTGGTCTCTATTCGAAGTTCTACTTAATCGAATCCAATAGAAATACAAAGAGAAACTTCGAAAACAGGTAAAAGAAAAATGTTACCTTGGTGGGACTGGAACTAATCTTTAAGAGTTCCTTTCAATTTACAGACAAATGCCTTAGGCACTTTCTTTTCTTTACGTTAACTGATTCACCGAACGTATCCGAGTAACTTTTCCCTATTTTCTAATCGGTTATATACGTTTTACAATCATTTCCGTTAATCTTGAACGACAGGAACACGAATACAAAAACATCTAAGAGAATTAAAATTCCAAACTCCCCCACCGGGAATCGAACCCGGGACCCCATACACCTAAGGCACACGTGCTAGCCACTAGACCAGCGGGGAAAGCAAGTGAAATGCATTTTGTAGTATCTGAAGTTTACACCTATTTCATCCTGCTGTAATAATGTTTACCGTATTCGTTACTTTGAGAAATGATATATGTTATTCATATAGGTTCTATTACGTATTCGTCCGTAAATATTATATAAATTATCAGAATTATTCATGATCTTCCATGGAAATTCACTGGCGCATGCACAGTAGACAGACAGTGTAATTGAAAGGTGAGTTCAACAGATATTATATATTTCGCCGACATTATTTAATAGCTATGTAGAAGAGATAGCAAAAATGAGTTTTCATAATGAAGATGGAATTTCGGTAGGAGATAGAATGATGAGGTGTATACGGTTTGGGGTTGATATTGTTGTTGCAGAATCTAAAAAGAAAATTATTAAGATGTAGAAAACTTGAGAAAGGCTTCTGAAGAATATGGGATGAAAATAAATGTTAGAAACACAAAATCCATGGTGATTGAAACGAAGCGATCGGTGTCAAATATAGAAGTAGGAGCGGAAAAAACAGGTGACTAGTTTTTGATGTCTGAGTAGTATTATTAGTGATATGACATGCGAACGTGAAATAAAAGCAAGGATAGAAATGGCGAAAGAAGCCTTTAGGATGAAGAAAATACTATTTTGTGGGGCCTTAGAGTTGAAAAAAAAAAAGACTCATAAAATGCTTCGTGTACTGTATTTTACTGTATTTATAGGACAGAAACATGGACATTACGCAGAAATGATGAGAAACAATTGGAGGCTTTCGAAATATGTGCGTGGAGAAGAATGGAGAGAAATAGCTGGGTCGAGAGGAAAACGAATGAGAGGGTTGGAAATGGGAGAAAAATATTATTAAGAAGAGGAAGAGAAACTGGTTGGAATATTGGTTAAGAAGGAACTGTATCATGAGGGATGTGCTAGAGGGTATGGTGGCAGGAAAGAGAGGGGGGACGAATTAGACTATATAGAAACATAATTAGGCTATTGGCGATATCAAAACAGAAAAATCGTATGTGAAGATGGAGAGGTTGACAGAAGATTGTGGAGCATGGCAGCTTCTCAGCTGCGGTAAGTGACCCGCTGGTAATGGCGGAATACTTCTGATATAATGATGCTGATGATGCACAGTATAAACAGAAAGATCCACTTTACTGTCATTGCTAATATGAATCACAAAGCAAATTTCTACAAGTTGTCAAAATGCCTAGCTCTAAAGGCTGTAGAGAACTATCTTTTAGTCTGCGAGGAGAAATTATAGTCGAGTAAAAGTGGAACAAACTCTCATTCAGATCGCTTAGGTTTTGGACTGTGACGAGAAAGCAGTGAAGAAATTGATTTAGCGGTATGACAAATAATAATAATAATAATAATAATTTATTTCACAATCATTTCTGCCAGTAGCTTTCGCCCCCTTACTCCCACTTCATGCTTACTCAGGAGGAAGCTGCGCGTCCCCAAGTTGGGAACCACTACTTTCCATTAAGGAACTCTGATAGCCTGTTAGAAATTTGCATTCTGACCAATATCAGTAAACTGCATTCTTCTGTTTCTACTGCGCATGCACCAGTGAATTTCCATGGAAGATCATGAATAATTCTGATAATTTATATAATATTTATGAACGAATATGTAATAGAACCTATATGAATAACATATATCATTCCTCAAAGTAACGAATACGGTAAACATTAATACAGCAGGATGAAATAGGTGTAAACTTCAGATACTACAAAATGCATTTCACTTGCTTTCCCCGCTGGTCTAGTGGCTAGCACGTGTGCCTAAGGTGTATGGGGTCCCGGGTTCGATTCCCGATGGGGGAGTTTGGAATTTTAATTCCCTTAGATGTTTTTGTATTCGTGTTCCTGTCGTTCAAGATTAACGGAAATGATTGTAAAACGTATATAACCGAGTAGAAAATAGAGACAAGTTACTCAGATACGTTCGGTGAATAAGTTAACTTAAAGAAAAGGAAAAAAACTGTCTAAGGCATTTGTTTGTAAATTGTAAAGAACTCCAAAAAGTTACTTCCAATCCCACCAAAGTAACATTTTTCTTTTACTTGTTCTCGAAGTTTCTCTTTGTATTTCTATCGGATTCGATTAAATAGAACTTCGAATAGAGACCACGTTGAATTCATTTATTGACTAAGCCTGAAATTCTGATAAAGGTATGGCTATGATTTTATTATTATTATTATTTATTTATTTATTTATTTAAAGTACGAAGTTTCAAATGAGGCGATGCAGTATTTACGTAAACAAAATGATAATTTATTTGATAATATTCACTAGTCTAATATACATTTGCGAGGTTTCGCTTTGGGAAATGAAGTGTATACAACATTGAATAGTAAAAGTATTACAATAAAAATATATTATTAAAAATATTGATTAAGTAATTGGAGTTAAACATACTTTCCAGTAAGAATTATATATAGAGAGGATTTACTTTAAAGTGCGATGCAAACGAATATTTCAGTTTTAATCTGATTAGAAATCGATAACTTACACAAGAATATTTACTTCATTAGTTCTATAAATAGTTATGCTTATCGTATTATAATCCACTTTAAAATTATGATTTTTCCATTTCAAAACGTAGAACGAGAAATAAATGTAATATTCTATTTGCTAAGGAAACCTTTCAAACTGATGATTTCAGGGCATGACCTGTGGGAGAATTTGAGACTCTGTCGACATAAATTTCCCCCTTCGTGGCCATAAGTTATCTTCGATCATGCTCAAAGTGGACTAATAAAGTTTTATCAGTTTTCTCTCATTCATATATTGACCATTACCGGGGGAGAATCTTCTGAAATCGTCAATGCTTATAATTAGTTTTTCATTACAAATCAAAGGATAATAATGAAATATTGAACATAATATTTTGTTCTCAGCTGTGGATTATAGATTTGCAATTCATATAATGTTCCCTTCTAATGGAATTTGAGAGAAAAGTAGTTGCCAAAGATTTATTTAAAGAAATGTTCTTAGTCCTCTGATGAAAATAGGAACACACTTTAAAAAAAACGAACAAAAAAAAACGAATACTCCCTTCAGGGTTTGAACATATAAACTTCTAATTGACAGACTAGTGACCCAAACCGCTCGACCAGTTCGTATGTCTTCAGTGAGCCTCTTTTGACTTTTGAGTAAAGTAGTTTCCTGCTCCACACTTCTTTTTGTTTATGTCGATACGACCATAAGTTTGTGGTGAATATTTGGCAGTTACAGGTCTTGCAATGCATAAAAGTCTTTTTCGTATAAATTATGTTCAATTTTACGTCCTAATAACTTATATACAACAGGTTGAATCTGTGAAATGATTGGGGTTAGAGTGATCGTAAATGTTTTCATAGTTAGGAGCCTGGATATGCAAACCCGCTTAACGTGGGGATTTACTTTTGAGAAATTTGGTACAGTCCGCAGCAAAAAAAAAAAAAAAAAAAACTGCAACATGAGCATGTAAGTTTATTGTGAAACGACGAAGTCTTTTGCTCCAAAATAAGTGTGCAGGGGAGGACGCCGAGGTTTCTCCTGGAGTGATTCGTGCCACTTAAACGCTATGTTGATTCCCTGCGCTGTTAGGCGTAGTTTCACCATAAAATTACATGCTCATGTTGCAGGTATTTTGCTGCGGACCGTACAAGACTCATTGTGATTGCATCACAAATGCCAAAACTACATCAACATTCCGGGAACTTTTTGGCTGCCACTCGTATTTTATCTCATCTTTGGAATTTTTTCATTAAACGCTAATAATATTGTAGAACTCATAAAAGTGAAATGAAGTATATTAGGCGTCTCTATTTTAATAACAAATGCACTACTGTGTTCCATAGCGGATAGAATATTTATTCTCTCGGGGAACTTTTTGACTGCCCCTCGTATTTTATCTCATATTTTGGATTTTTTTTTCGTTAAACGCTAATAATATTGTATTTAGTTCGTTCAATAATGATTGGCACTCCCCCCTATAACTGGTGCCAAGTAGCAGTTGGAAATGATTGTTGATGTATGCATTAAGATAGACTATAGTACCATCAAACCCCACTAAATGGTTTTGTTTCTTTCCGTAGTTAGCACATTGTAGCAGCATTTGTTCCAACTTGCCAGGACGCTGGTGGACAGCGAAAAGACAGCATGGAAGCAGACACACATTGGCAACGGTGGACAATGTGGTTTCTCTGGAGGGAAGGAGTGAATACTTCAGACATCCACAACAGATTATTAGCCGTATGTGGGGACACAACACCAAGCCGCAGATCCGTGTTTCGTTAGGTATCCGAATTCAAAGAAGGCAAAGACAGTGCTGCAAAAAACAAAAGCACTGGGCGTCTTGCAACTGCACGCAGACCAAGCAATGCCGCGCAAGTGAATGATTTGATAATGGAGCACGGGAGAATCACGTTTGATGAACTAGAGAAAGAAACAGGTCTATCATGGGGTTCCCTCTACACTATCATTTATGAGGATTTGAAGCTGCACAAGGTGTGTGCACAATGGGTGCCTCATGACCTCACCGTTGCACAGAAACAAAAGCTTGTCGAGATTTGCCAGCAGTTGATGCAACAGTACAGTGAAAATCCGACCGAGTTCTTTGAGCGTCTGGTCACCGTCGACGAAACTTGGTTCCTCTATGAGACTCCAGAAAAAAAAAAAACGCCAGCCCATGGAATGGAAGCATACTGGAAGCCCTCGTCCCAAAAAGGCACGGATGGGACTATTCGTGCGGAAACTAATGGCGACAATTTTCTGGGATCAGGAAGGGATACTGCTGGTGGAATGGCTCCCTCCCAATACATCCATCGACAGTGAGAGCTGCTGCAGTTCACTGCATAGACTCCGCCGACGCATCCAACAACACCGACAAGGAAAATGGGGCCGTGGCGTTCTTCTCCAACACGACAATGCACGGCCATATGTCAGTCGTCAGGCAATTGCCACAGTGTATGAACTAGGGTTTAATGTACTGCCGCATTCTCCATTTTCGTCGGATCTGGCTCCTAGCGACTATGCTTTATTCGACACAATGAAAGAGAGCATGAGAGGTAAAAAGTTCAACACAAATTATGAACTCCACGCATTTACCCGCCAGTGGCAGAGATACCCCCAAAGAATGGCTTGCTACACAAAAAGGAAGCTTCCAGAACGGTAGCAAAGGTGCATAGACATTTCCGGGGAATACCTCTAAAATAAACTGTAATCGTTTGTTCAATAAATGGTTCCTGTGAAAACACATTAATTGTAGTGCCAATCATTTCTGAACGCCCCAAGTAGAACTCATAAAAGTGAAATGAAGTATATTGGATGTTTGTATTTTAATAACAAATGCACTACAGTATTACCATAGCGGATAGAATATTTATTCTCTTCGCTATGGTTTTAGTAAGTTAAAGCGCAAATACAGAGGTTCTTTCAAAATTACTTGCTTTGTTTTGAGTAAAGAATAGCAAATCATTTGTTCTAACCCATCCATTTACAAATGAATCCTTTCTCAAACAGTGTCCTCGTCTATTCTTCCGACTAGTGCAAAGTGACAGGGGTACTTAAATCAAATGCTTTGTTGTTTTCTATTTCTGTTCCATTACCACAAATGGAGACACAATGTTCTAGAGAGAGCGGTAAAAATGGCTGTTCCACCTTCTTTCGCTAATGGCCTCTCAGTTCACAGTGAATTACTTGTTTGGATGGAGAACTTTCCCCATCAGACTTTTAAAGTCAACTTCAATAAATTTCCGTGCTTCCATTTTTCTTCATTTTTTTCTAAAAGAGAAAAGCTTCCACTCCCCCCGAAAAAAAACTTTGCAACAAATTAGAACAAAATTATATGCAACCGAAGCAATAATAATAATAATCATCATCATCATCAAAGTTTCATAACACGTTTCAGAAATTCTACATTATTATTGTTTGACAACAAAAGAAAGGACAAAGACGAGACATATACCAATCGATAGACCATTTAAAACTTTACGCATAGGTTTCCACGAAATGGATTAGGATTAGGAATTACATTTCTGGGCTTTCGACAGCTATGGCCATGTTGGCCAGTTACATATGAGTGATTATGTCCCTCGGCTATCATACTATCCGGAAAAAGGGAAGGAAGGAAGCGGCATGGGACTGTATGTTAGGTACAATCCCGGCATTTGCCTAGCGTAAATGACAAAAACCTAGGAAAACCCCACTCAGAATGGCTGGTCTGAAAAGGTTTTACACTTTTTCAACCAAGTGTCCCCATCGGTAATCAAACCTGGGTCTCTTTCGGGTATATGCGGACTGGGAAAAGAGCGTACTACTCAGATTGATTCACGAAGAGGGATATCTTGAGCACGTCATGTAAGAGCTCTTATCGCCAAATGTTTTGAAAAATCTTAATTATAACCACACCGATGCCTTCAGGTAAGATTTAATGCTACCATACTTTTTTCTGAGCTTTTTGCTAATTCCAAGCGATATATATATATATATATATATATATATATATATATATATATATATATATATATATATATATATATATATATATCGTATGTCTCTTCCAATTTAAGGAAAAAAGACTTGGATTCGAGACAGTTAATTTCCAAAATGGTAACCAACCAAAGCTTTGTCCCCAAACACAATGATAATTTCGATGTTTGGTTGACATAGTGTTATTGCCTCCTGATTTCGGAGAAAATGTCCCCCATCCTGTTCTTGCTCAGTGCGAAGTTTAAAATGTCCCGACTTTCATGTTTATTGACGAATTTAGTGACTTATTATTAGTGACAAATATGCAGGATAAGGTTATTTGCATCCCTGCTTTAAGAAGTTAAAACTGTATTTCCTTTCCGATATTTTAATTTGTTATTGTAGAGCAAACTTTGTTCTTCTAAAGTTTCCTTGGTAGATATTTGGAAGTATTTATCTCTAATAAATTATGTAGGCCTAATCATCTTACTCAGCGTAATTGTAGTGGTTTTTCTTGTACATTATACCGGACACTTCCACTGCATTTGTTATACTAAAAATGATTTTTAGGGGTATTTGGTCACATGAAACAATTCGTTCCACTCGCGTGTTCAATCTAACTAGCTAACCCTCACACACATTAAAATTTTATTTAGAGTTCTGGAATGATATCTGAAAATCAAGGGAAAATAGGTACTAATAAATTTCCCTCAAATTTTAATATCCCTTTTGCGTGAATTAGGCAGAACAAGAATTAGGCATAACAGGAATTCCCGTCCTGCCTAAAGATAAGATTAGATAAAAATTGTGTTACAAAGTGCTGGAGGGTCATTAGGCAGAACAGAAAGGAACCCTAAGGTCTATGTGATTTAAATTATCTCATTTTACCAAAATAGATACATATAATTCGTTCTTCACTAGAAGGAACTGCACTACATCATTACGGATGAAGGACCGCTAGTACATTCGTTGATCTCTCCCCCGTCCCTGTGCGCTCTTATTATCAGGATGAAGTACCACTTCATTTTACTTTGGAAAGATGACAACCCTAAGTAGCATATACATACAATATCTGTTTGGACCACCCAATATATTAATAACCATATAAGTTTTGTTTTTCTTTACATTTCAAAGTATACCACTGTGCAAATACTTAATACCATATTCAGTCACTTCACTGTTTATTGTTGAACTGGTTCGATTCCACGCTGAGTTACTGGTGGGCAACATTACCAAGAAATGATATGTGGAAACATAAGAAGTTTTACTAAACAACTTTATCGGTTGATTTAATAGATTTTGTGAGCATTAACCGGACTGTTTTCCAACATTATCATTGTTAGTAATTATGTAGAAAAATTCATAAGATTGGTATAATAGTGAACATAATGAAAATGATCCAAGTAACTTTATGAAGGTTATTCCGTAGTAATGCCATGGTCCCACAGTAAATGGTACAGTTTTAGGAAGGAAAGGAATTCCCTAGTCCCACCCGTCCCTATGGGACTAGTTTTTACACATCACGCTTATTTTTATTGTTTATCGCACGTAAGCAGCGCGATAATAATATTCATATGATTACAATTGTTTCAAGCCCTTGAAAACGATAAATTTCAACGGAAAATTCAGTATTTCAAGGCATTTTAATGAAATCGAAAGCAAAGCAAACACTATAAGCTTCACCATTTTTAAAATATTACCTTTGATGCTAATGAGATTTTTTTCTGGATTTTAATAATGTGTTGTGATGATCACTGAAACAGAATTTTTATAGGTTTTAATTGTAGTAAATTAACCAACAAATAAAAAGAATTTGCAAAACATAAAAAAGGGCCTTGTTGCAGCCGAATAGGAAGAAAAGTATTTAAAAAATAGACAACGCTTTTTAAAACAATAGTATGGATTACAGATTAAAGGCAAAATACAAACCACTACATAAGTTTGTATTGAAGGCAAGTTTCCCACCAGGAATCGAACCCGAAACCATGTGGACTGAAAGATATTACTTACTCGGGCACGATGGGTTGTAACTAGTGGTGGGCACAAAAACTGTTTTTTTCCGTTTCCAGTTTTTAGGAAAACTGAAACCGGTTCTTTGAGAATTAAAAAAAAGTTTTCTCCGAAACCGGTCCGGTTTTTCACTGGATCCGGTTCCGTTTTTTTTTTTTTTTTTTTTTCAAAACTAGTTCTATTTCTGACCAGAATAGTATTTCTTTGATTCAAGATATACCGTATTTCGCCAAGATAGGAATCTTGAACTGACTGGGAGGGCTAAAGGAGGGGGAGTTGTTGTAGCTGGGCTGCACGTGCACTCTGTTTATAATGTTGCTTCATATGATAGGGGATTTGAATGTGTAATAGCAAAGATAGCAATAAGGTCATCAAACGTATATGTATGTGCTGTTTATATACCACCGGATTCAAACATGGCTGTTTACGAGAACTTTTTTCAATTCATTGAGGGTAACATTTCTGTGGGAAGTGCTGTTTTGTGTATTGAAGATTTTAATATTCCAGAAATAACAGGAGTGGCAATTTCTTTTGAGCATTCAACTGGTACTTGTAAAAGTTTGTACAATTTCATGAACTTGTTTGGTCTAAGTACATATAACAATATTGGATAATCGTACATTAGATTTAGTAATATCTAACATAGAAGGAGTGGAAGTTGAAAGAGCGGATATGTCATTGGTGTCCGAAGATCGCCATCATCCAGCACTGGTAATCTTATGGTCATATAAACGACCACCAAAAATGAAATCCCAAAATAACTTCCAGGGTTACAACTTTAGAAGGGCTAACTTCTTAAAAATGTATAATGATTTATCAAATGTGAATTGGGACTGTCTTAAGCTTTCAAATGATGATGATGTTGTAGTAGATAAATTTTACGAAATACTTCATAACGTTTTAGGTGCAAGTGTTCCTCCTAAGAAACTCACTAACCATAATTATCCGTGCTGGTTTACGGCCATCATTACTAACTACATCTCAACGGAGATAGATAAAAGTAATCAAGTGGATGTAATCTATACTGACTTTTCTAAAGCTTTCGACCTAGTGGATCATGACATTTTACTAGCCAAACTAAACTCTTTCCACTTTTCTCAAGAGTACAAACAGTTAATATTTTCCTACTTAAGTAACCGTAGGCAATCAGTTGTTTATAAAGGGTGCATCTCTGAAAAGTTCAATGCTTTGTCAGGAGTTCCCCAGGGCTCAAATCTCGGACCGCTTTTGTTTCTCTTAGCAGTGAATGATTTGCCGACTAGAATTAAACATGCTAACTGTCTTCTATTTGCAGACGACCTCAAAATATATATTAAGGTAGATTCAATTGATGATTGCGAGAAAGTACAACAAGACTTAACTAATATTATGGAATGGTGTAATAAAAATAAATTTAAAATGAATGTAAATAAATGTAACTTCCTACGTTTTACACGTAAGAATAGTTATGTAGACTATACTTATTCGATTGACGGGACAAAATTAAGCTCTCCCAAGTATATCAAAGATCTTGGAATTTTCTTTGATGAAAATTTAACATTTAAGCATCATATGGAAACAGTAACGAGCGAGGCTTATAGAAACCTTGGTTTTATCATGAGGCTAGGTAAAGAGTTTCGTAATGATTTAACTTTAATGAAATTGTACTTCACTTACGTTCGGTCAAAGTTAGAATATGCTACTGTTGTGTGGACACCAAATATGCAAAAATACTGTGATATGATTGAGGTAATACAGAAAAAATTCCTAAAACTTCTAACGTACAGGAAAACTGGGCTTTACCCGAAATATGAATCTTACAGAGAGTTACTGGAAAATTATCAACTACCCACTTTATACGAAAGAAGAAGATAATGATCTAATATTTTTATATAAATTAATACATGATAAGATTGACTCTATTGAGCTGCGTTCGTTGCTTTGTTTTCAAGTCCCATCAACCAGAACGAGGATAGGAAACACATCTACGTTTTATCAAAGAAAGGCAAGAACAAATATCCTTCGGAAATCTCCTATATGGAGGATAAGCACTCTCCACAATGAGGTCGAAAAAGACCTCAATATTGATATATTTAGCATGTCGGAAAGTGTGTACAAAAGAACAATTAAACAGACATGTTTTGAAAACGGCATATAAGGAGCTCATATGCTAAAGACAATATGAATGTGTTTTTTTTAAATTGTCTATTTTGTAATGTGTATTTCTTTTAATTATTTGTATATCTCATTGTTTTGTATTAATATGTATTTCGTTGTCAAAGACAACACAATAATTGGGCCTAGAGCCTGTTGTGTTGTGCTTGAACTAAAATAAAAATAAAATAAAATAAAATTTCGTTGTCCTCCGGAAATAGATTCCGTTTCCACCCAAAACAGTTTTCATCGAAACCATGAAAACCGAACCGGCTTTGAAGAAAACCGAAACCGGTTTGGACGAAAAAAGGAACCGGTTTTGGAAATTTCGTTTTTTTTCTAGAAATCGGTTTCCGTTTTTATATAAAAAACGGTTTTGCTCATCCCTAGTTCAACACAATCAAAATTAGTCAACTTTTTCTTGATACTGACAAAATATCCGGCAAGGTGTATAGCTATAGGATTAACACCGTGACTTTCAATGCGGGGCGCATGCCCCCACTGTGGTGTAATTTGACTTTTTAAAGAGGAAGAATTTAAGAATTTAGGTACGTTAAACAATTCATAAAATAAAATTAAAAAACAGAAATTCACGGTTAAAATAATAGAATTTTTTAGAGGGATATTTACAATGTATATACGCTATCTATAAGCCAATAAACACAAAGGGATGGTAAAAATCTACTTAATTTATGATATTACAACTAGATTTGGTGTTTATATTAAGCAACCATTTTTACTATTTAAATAACATTAATTGTAACGATGATTATTACAGTTTGTAATACAGTGGATCTTCGGGTTACCTACCAATTTCTGTTACGTAACGCTGTTGGTGAATCGAAATTACTTTCACACTGAAATTAGTATAAGTAGCATTAATCCCATCTGGTCACAGAAACAAGGTATTGTATGTATTATTTTACATTTGCAAGTATTTTCTGTGATGAAGAATATAGAATGAAATTAACATTATCCTTTTTAAAGACAAGTAAGAAACATCAAATTAAAGAAAACAACACGCGTATGAGGGCTAAAAAAACACAAAAAATGAAAAAAAAGAAAGAAAGAAGAGAAAAGAAAAAAAAGCAGATCTTGATCACAGCACTCTGACAGACAACCTCTATAGCAAATGCGCTACATGAAGGCGAAGGTGAATCTTGACAGTTTTCGCTTGGGGAGTTTCGAGATTCATTCAAGTCTCCTGTCTTCTGTGTTTCGTTGTTTGACGCGAAGATAATGGAGGATGAGTATTTTGAAACTGCTACTGTCGCAAGCTTACTGGAATTTGCTTGTACATGAATCTTCTCCTCAAGGGACCTTGCTGTAGATGGAAGAACAGATTGTGAAAGGCGATTGGTGCTTATTTGAAATGACGATTTTTATTTAGCTATCCAAACTGTTGACTCTGTGGACTGTCATTCATAGTAATTTTGTCCAAGAAGAAGTACTGCTTGAGCTAAAATATGCATAGAACTACCGTAGTGTAATCTAATGTCTGTAATGATGATCTAACCCGTATCATAGTTGAGGATGTCTACGAAGATTACAATAAAGGGTCACCGCCATAGATTCGATATTTGTATGATTTATGCGGACTCTTAGTAAGAGCAATAAGGGATAGCGTTCAAACGCATCAAAGTCCCAACGATGAACTGGGAGCATGAATTGAGTGCAAGTCGTCAACTATTTGACGAAGGGTCGTATCTCAAAATCTCACTTTTTCAGACATAAAGAAATAATAATAATAATAATAATTCAGATAATAATTATGTGGAATTATTCATCAATTATTGCATATTTAACTTTCTTCTGTATGAAATTATATTTCTTTCGTTATGTCTTAAAAGAAAAATAATTTTGAGATACGACCCTTCGTCAAATAGTTTGCGTTCATGCGTTCGAACTCCGAAACTGTTCGTAAGCTGAGCGCAAAAAAAAAAAAAAAAAAAACTGTTTACAAAACTTATTCTCGAAGCGAGGGGTTCGTAATCGTGGTCCACTGTATAACAAACCAATATAAAATGATTTCAAATTAGAAAAACTCTACCCAGTTATTAATTCATAAAATAAAAAGGGTCGTTGCCACACCTATTCTATACATATCTAATTATTGATGTAGTAATATTTATTTTGAAAATACACATTGTTACAAACGTCTCCACTTTTCAAAATATGTAATTTTGCTTTCATTTTAATTATTTATGTTTTAGGTGTTACTTTCTTTATTTTTTGGTTATTTCTGCTTATTTTAGCATATATTCATTCATTCAAGTTAAAGTTTTTCTTACAATTATTTCTTCCAGTCAGAAACCTTTTGAATAAAATGAGTAATTGCATAAAAAAAAATCAAAGCGTGGTACGTAATGATTTTAGAGGCCTACATACTCTGACAAAAAAAAGAAACCACTGGCTTACCAGGTTACCCCGTTTTATTACTGCTAAAACACTAAAAAAAATTACAAATCTTTTTGGCTACAGCAAAATATTTTTCTTCAAAACAGAATGAAAGATGGATAATTATTATAATCTCTGCTTCTTGTGATACAATTTATGTTAACTTCTCTGCAACCCTCCCCGCTGGTCTAGTAGCTAACGCGTGCTTCTTTCGTGTATGTGGTCCTGGATTCGATTCCCAGTTGGGAGGGTACAAAAAATAAGGGCTTCAAGTCTTGCACATCAAGATTCGCCTAATACCCCTTAGTTATGAAAACGTCACTCAAAATGCTGACAGAGTTATTGTTCCTCAGGCGAAAGTTAATTAAAAAAAAAAAAAAAAACTCATACACATTGGTAATCCTGTATCTCTAAGAGATTTTAATGGATGGGATCTTAGAGATTTCGCATCGATTTTTGCATCTAAACACAAAACATGATGCATATTTATGGAAGTATTTTCCACTTCTTTAGTTTGTTCTTCATTCGGAGAGAAACAACGTACGGTACCATCTTCCGTAATTCTACAAGTAATTACTAAAAATGAACTGCAATTGTATCCGCAAAGGTGCTTGATAATCGATTTTGAAAGTCAAGGAGTGTTAAGTTTTAGTAGAAGTAAAATGACATTTCCCCGCTTGTGTATTTAATATTATATATATATATATATATATATATATATATATATATATATATATATATATATATATATATATATATATATATATATATATATACAGGGGCGGATCCAGGATATGATCAAGGGAGGGGCTAAACCATAATTTGCCGTTTTATCCAGTGTAAAGCAGGATTGAAGCCCATTTTATCCAGTGTATACCTGAGCGTCAAGGGGGGGGGGCTATAGCCCTCCCCTTGGATCCGCCACTGTATATATATATATATATATATATATATATTTGTGTTTCTGATGGAGTATCAAAATAGTCGGTATAACTATGCCTAAGGATAATTATAAATACAAATACAAAGAGGTATTATTGAGTTAAATGCTCAGTGGACAGATGAGTACCTATATGTTTATATAGGTTCAAACACATAATATGTGCAGAGTACTAACTTGGTATCGCATCTAAGACGGATTTCCTTAAGAGTCAATGAAAAATGTGTGACAACTATGTTGTAAAAATAATCTAATCAAAATTCTCAGTTATTTCAAATTTGAAAATGTATCCCTATCTATTTTTGGTAATGACTACATAGTATATTGCAACTTTGTAGCGAACATACAGGTATATTAACTCTCCAAATATCGATATCAATACGTACTTCTCGACGCAAACTATGGAAAACAATTTTCTGGACATGAAATAGGGGAAGACCTCACTAAACGATTCGAAGTAAAGGCAAAGTATATCTATCGTTAACTTTAGAATACATAAATGCTATTCATAAGCTATACTTTATATCGATATGGTCAGGTTAATTGGATAAGCCTTGCCTTGCAGGAATAATTGTGAAAGTCGTCCCATGGAAATATTTCTGTTCTAGTAGTGACGGGTAAACTACGGTCCACGGGCCAGATGCGACCTCCTGAGAGGTTCTATCCGTCCCATGACATTATCCCTATTGTGACAAATTTAACTTCAATTTTCAGACTCAGTGAATCTTATTCAAATAGGTTAGAATATTTTAGAAATGCGTTTATAATTTTATTCGTCACACTCCTATTCATAATTTTTCAATTATTAACAAGGCGTAGTATTGCAACAATTTTGTAAATATACAACTGTTGATTTTAATAAATTATATTGGCCTGCTTAAGGTTTTTTCTTTGATCCTTTCCTAAAAAGATTGCTTATCACTCTTTATTCGATTTGATTTTTAGTTTAGCGTCCATTTCAGTAGCGAGACTATATGAGACGTGGGCCAACGGCTTAACGTGGAATCCGAACACATGAGCCCCCACCGGGAATTGAGGAACTGAACCTGGGTCTCCCATGACAAAGGCGCGTACGCTAACCGTTTAGCCACGAGAGAGCTCTAGCATGAGTTAAATGAATATACAGTATGTTTCCCTCCCCCCAAAAAGTAAGAATACGTGATACCATCCACTGGATATGAAAGGAAATGTTGCTAAGCGTAATACAGATTTAACACGATCCACTAACGCGGTGAACATTTACCTTACACCACCCTATTTACCTTACCCCGCTTTTAAAAAAAAAAATCCAATTAGTATGACCGTTTCGTGTATAAAGATTTGCAGTGAATATTATATATAGGCCTATATGAAAGTGAAGTGTGCATATAGCTACTCCACTCGATAAGAATTAAAATCTTCAAACATACCAGTAAACCTATCTGCAATTCAGAACCTTGAACCTCTTCTAGCTTCTCTACCCTTTGCAGTTACACTGGATAAAATGTTCTCTGGATTGTCCAATGAGAACTTTCATCTTTCTAAATCTTATTTACCTGGTAGTCACCTTCGTAAACCCTGCATACCTACTTCACACCCCTTTTTGCCCGCTCGTTAATTTTTCGTGTGACTCCTGTAATTTCATATGCAGCATTGAACTCTGAAATTTTCATACTAATAATAATAACTTAACTTACAACAACAGTAATTTGCAATTATTTGATTAGGTATTTTTTTGAAATCCGTGTTGTATGCTGAAAGAGTACTTTGTACTCAGCGTTGAAAATTTAGTAAAGTATTTTAATTTGCATAAATCTTGAATACAACGTACAAATAGGAAAGACAATATCCCAAACAAGTAGTGTCTATGAAGTTTATTGAAGATAAATTGGTTGAATTGGCGAATGCCGTCTCTTTTCAGCTCCGAAGTTGTATCAGATGTGTACCTACAGTTTAAGGTGGACTCCGAACCATCGTAATACGTTCAAAGTTTTAATAGTCTCCCATCGTGAATCGAACTCGACTCCACGTGACCCAAAGCGCTCCACTGGACCAGTGGAGATGGCTGATTAGCAGCAGTGCAAATACGTCTTCAACATTGGGGGGACAGGTAAGACCGTTCCCATAATCTTTTTTAAGATCGTTCCCATAATATTTTATTAAGTGATGTTCAATATTTACGAAGTTAAAAAACAATGTTGTAGAGGATCAGGGGAGCAGAGTTCTCTTCAACATTGGGAGGTGAGCAGATTTGAGGCTTATTCTGGTGGAACATCAATTTCATTCCACTTTCTTTCGTGGCAATCGGACACAAATCATCACATTTCTCCCCCAAAAAACACATTTCAAATCAATTATTGGGGGAATAGTCCCCCAGTTCCAAGATTGGTGGGGACATGTCCCCCTCATCTCTCCGGGATTTACGCCAGTGCTGATGAGAATCTAGAGATGATGTATCTCTTCAGGTATTAAACAAGGAAAAGAATTAATACATGTTTCTAATATAAAATTATTGTTCTTGAAATGGTTCACAATTATGCAAGTATAAACTGAAAACCATCGGACCTTTAACATTCTCTTTAGACACAGTAGAATTCAAACAGTGACGATGCCAGAGGCGAGCACCCTCCGATGGCTACGCTAGGCGTCCCAAATATGTTGTATTGTCAGTGAGTTATTTAGGATTTTGTTTCGGGGGAGCTATGCACAACACGTGAATAAACACTTATATTTATACTTTTAGGTGCCGACAAATTTGAATGAAGTTATGCATATAAATTTATTTCGGGGGGGACTTGACCCCGACAGCCATCCTCCTAAATATGCCACTGTGTATTGTATTATAGATGAAATAACATAAAGCTATCTTTTTCTGTCCAAAAACAAAACTTTCTCCCCGTTTGTTCCGTAAGAAATTACAGCTAGCGTCGTCACTGGATCCGAAATAGTATTTGAATTGTTATGCGGTGTGAACACCTCTAGTGGGGATCGAATCCGAAGCCAATCGCATAAGAAACAAATGAGTTAACCACTCGGTCACGAACAGGCACAAAAATCGATGTAGAAATTAATAAATAAATTACAAAATAAATATAAATCACATATTTATCTGCATAACCTTGTAAATTTAAATGCATTGAGAACGTTGCATTTAAATTGTACTAGATAATAAAACATGATTATTGCTCCGGACGTGGTTAGCGATTTGATGTTTCCTTGTGTGAGGCATGCGTGACACACCTTACCGGTATTATTCATTCAGCATTCATACACGTACTGCATTGGTATTATAAGGAGCGGTTGGGTTACAAGGTCACAGACGTCAAGCAGCTGTCAAGATCATAACGAATGCCGGATTTCTATAAGTTTCATCGCTAACTTACAGAAATTTAAGAATTTTATCATCAACATTATAAAATAGAATGACTTACTGTCATGGAATATTCGTTTGCATACATTTCCATTCATTCTAAACAACTTTGTTTTGAAGAATCAAGTGTAAACATGCAGAAAGTAAAACAGTTGACAATCGTCATTGTTATTATAACAGTACAGACGAGACAGCCACACCAAGTACTGTCATGGGATAAAACATAGAAATCAGTGTATTGTTACATGATTAACAAAATACTTACTGATCTGTAGGAAGCTCACAGGGCGCTTCTCCCCCTTCCAGCGGGGGTTGGGCTTTACCCTCTTCTGTTACCCACATTCTTGATGAGATGGAGCCATTCTTTTCGCTTCGTTGCGTTCACGATTCCTTTCACTGAATATCCTCTGTCGTTCTCTGCTGTGACTCACTTTCTGATCAGCCCCCACCCAAAATCCCACCCACACGAACACCGTCGTTCACGCGAAACTCCCAACACTCTTCACTCGAGCTGGACTCTAGTGCGCTACGTAGTGTGACGTACGTATGTTTTCCCCCACATCTTCACTGCAGCACGCCATACACCAGACTACGCATGCGCATCGACAACAGGCGGTAGGTCTACTGCGCGCTTCGCCGAGAGAGGTTGCCGCTTTCATTTGTCTTACCGGAATATCATAAAATATGCGTTTTTTTTTTCGTCTCCTCTTTTGACATTTTTTTTTCTGATTCAAAAAGAAAGATACGGAATTATTTATGTACATTTTATAGTTTACTCTTCTAAAGAAACAGTCCTTTATGATAGCGACAAATAAAACCAAAGGTCAAAATGGTACTTTCCAAAATACATTTTCCATAGGACCGCAATCACTGGTGTAACTTGTGTGTGGACAGGGTGGACAAAGGCCCCAGATAGGCAGGTATTCCTATTAAAATAAACGACTGGATCGTTTCTAACATACACTTTTACAGGTATGTACTGTTTTACAGTGAGGCCAAATTTGTACAGATCATTTTCAGTAGGCTGTCATTCAACCACGGGTCTTTGTAAGTAAAAATGGTCACGTAGTTACAGCGGCACTTTTCTGTTGTCTCCTGCATTACCTATATATGGTTATTCTTCGATTTTCTATACTGTGTTCATATTCACGAGCATTTGAACTGAGTTTATCCTATACTGTGGAGTGAATTTTACTACGGTCGGCGGGAGTGTATTCGTGGAAGGCGGCAGAGTTGTAATTTCTTTACAGATTATCTCAATCTAATTTTCATATTAAAGACTGATGACATACTGAGATAAGAAATATAATTAAGGGGAATTAGTGTTAAACCGTTAAAGTAAGTGCGGGGCATTTGCTTTACATATACCGGCAGTGATGTATTTAAGGGGGACATACGGGCTTAAGCCCCCGAAATTTTATTTACTATATTAAAGTAAATGTAATATCTTGCAGAATTATCACATTTCGAGGAATAAAGTTAGCAAAGCCCCTCCCCCGAAACAGTCGTAAATACGTTACTGTGTACCGGTATTAGTAAGTAAACCCATTCACGAGTTAGGAGGGAACTGACTGTCCAGAATTGAGCTTTCTTATCGGTATGTTGAAGAAACTTGTCTGGAGAGTCAGTTTCCTCGAAACTTGTCCTCTGGATGGTGGACTATGAGGCGAGCTAGTGGTCTAGAACCCTGCCCAAATATAATGTTCAAGGCACAGGCAGGTGATTAGTACGATTCATATAGTTCATATATAACGGATTAGAAATGAAATCTTTGAGTTTTACGGCCCACAGTTATGCCGGCTAGGCTAAAGGAGACTGTGATGATGAGAAATGAATGGAATGGAGAAAGTCTGAGGAAACGGGAGAAACCCGAGAAAACTCACACACACGGTGGTAGAGCGTCCACCACAAAGTTCACTTGGCGCGAGCTGGAGCGAACCATGGACCCCAATTACCAGGGGAGAACGCTCTACCACTGAGCCAACGCGATAACGGATTAGAGTCGAATGTGTCACCCAGGATGCGAAATCGTCCCTAGGCGGGGGATATGTTCCTTTTCAAATGTGAAAAAGAAAAATTAAGTAAAGTTTTACTTCTTCGGAGTCTAGTGGTGGTGGGAAAATCCACATCTCCCCGTAATTTCCCAACCTGATAAGGGTATCAGGCTACTTGCTAATAAATAGAAATTCCGTTAGTAATTTCCATATGTACGACATGAAGTTAACTGGATATTAACTTAATGTGTGACGCTGGATTAAGTGATGGAAAAGTAACATTATCATCAACTATTGTGTACTTTTCTCAGAAATGCAAATTTTATTAAGAAGAATGTCAATTCCTTAAGGTTCGAGTATCTCTAGTTTTTTTCATATGTTCTCTAACAAAAAGGTCAACAAAACTGTGTATACTAAATAAGCAAGTTGAGTTCAATAGTTTTTTAACAGAAATATTCCATATTATAGTGTTTACCTCAAAATCTTTATTCGTTAAATACAAACCTTAAAATTGAGTCTTGATATCACTAAGACTCAGCGGTTAGCTTACGTGCCTTTGGCGTGGGAGATCTGGGTTCGATTCCCGGCGGGGGCTCATGTGGTTCGGATTCCATGTTAATCAATAGGTCCCGTCTCATATAGCCTCGTTGCTGAAAGGGAAGCTAAACTCAAAATCAACTCAACCACTACGATTCTTTGTACTTTTCAGGCTAAGGGCCCACCACCTTCATTGTTTCCGGTACTCACCTGTTCTTGTTAAGTCTCTGGCCGCAGTATAAATCGTTTCCCGTTTTGAACTATAACCAAACCAAAATTGTGTTTTGTATATAACCAAAGAAATGAGAATTGCGAAGTTCAAATGCACACAGTTTCGTTTTACCTCAAAGTAGCGATGATAAAATATTCTGTCTTCTGGCGGGATCATATAAAATGCATTAGTTGATTTGATTTTGAGTTATGCCCCTTTTCAGCAGCAAGCCTATATGAGAGTGGACCTATAGTTTAGCATGGGATACGAACCACGTGAGCTTCCGCTGGGAACCAAACCCGGATTTCGTGTGTCAAAGGCGCGCACGCTAACCACTTAGCCACGAGGAAGTTCCAAAGTACGCTGCATTGAGCATGAACAGAGAGACGGCGCGGCGCTGGCTGAAGGTGGGCATTTCTGGGATCGTCACTACCTCCATGTCTATGCAATGGGTCGAGGAATTTAACTTGCAACCATGCCACACGTCACAAATGAAAGTACTCACAAATAAATTCGTCGCTTCGTGGACAAATGATTAACATTTATGACTGACAGAGAAAACTTGGATACATCACAACTCGTGAGCCCTTCATTCATGTGGCCCCGCATCATACACGAAAGTGTTCAGCTTCAAAGAAAAAGTACATTACTGAGCTGAGGTTCGCTTATCTGTCTGGAATCAAAACCAGGAACAACAATAATTTATTGACGTAAAAGAATAAACCATAGTAACAGTAGTAATATTCACAAAGTTTTGTTCTAATTTATCATAATTAATTTTAGTTTTAAGCTCAAATGTTGTGTTCTTTACGCTAATGGAGACCATGAAATGGAATTGTAACAGATAAATACATAAACATGTACAGTATAAACTGATCAGGGTTCGAACGCGCAAGAAACAGGTCTTGCAACCTATTGGGAATATTTGCAACTGGCCGTTGTATGACTTAGGAGCACACTTTTACGATTGGTGAAGAAATAGAGATAACAGGTGGAGCGTGGATAGGGTGTCCAGTTCCTTTCCTGTATGTTTTAAAAGTATATGGAAAGCTGGTAATTATGCATAAATAACGGGAGCGCAGGGACATACTGATAAAATGAAATGAAAACTTTGAGTTTTACGTCCCACGTATATGCCGGTTAGGCTAAAGGAGACGGTGATGATGAGTAATGAATGAAATGAAGAAAGTGGGTGGAAACGGGAGAACCCCGAGAAAACCCACGCACACGATGTTTGTCCACCACAAAGTTCACTTGGTGGGGGCTGGGATCGACCCCGGGACCCCAAACACCAGAGGTGAACGCTCTACCACTGAGCCATGGATACGCTTTTTTTTTTTTTTTTTTTTTTTTTTTTTAGTGAAGATACCGTATTTGGATATGTTGGAGCAGTTGATGTACCCTCAGCTAGTTGCTTTACAAACGGACATCATCTTCCAACATGATGGATTTCCCACACTTGAGTTTTAATGTTCGGATGTCCCTCAATTCGATATTTCCTAATCCTAATCGCTAGATTGAATGTGATGGACAGATATGGTGGCTGCCACGTAATACGATTGCAACACAGCGTTTGCACACGTCGCAGGCAATACCGGCCCCGGCACCGACAATGCCGGAACCGGAACCAGGGCTGCTTTGCACACGCGGCCGGCAAAACTGGAGCCGGCGCCGGCAATGTCGGTGAGGGCGCTGCTTTGCACACACATCCCGGTAATGCTGGTTGTCGGTGGCCTTTTTAACTTTTGTTGCCATCATTTTAACATCTCTTTAAATTGAAACAGGCTGAGATCACGGTATTTAAAATAATAATAATAATAATAATAATAATAATAATAATAATAATAATAATAATAATAATAATAATAATAATAATAATAATAGGTTCTGAAAAGGCAGCATTGCGGTTGCCTATTCACTCAGTCCACAATCGTTCTATGACAGGGGTTTTCAAATTGTACGGCGCGCCACCCTGGGGAGGCATCAAAGGTTGTAAGGAGAGGCACGGGGAGTTTTAAAAATCCTACAAAGGAACATGTATATAATGCAACACGCATGCTTGAGTCTGCACCCTTCGTCTTTAGTAATACATAGTGGACTAAGTCTTTGTATCACCTGTGTTCCACATATGATCAGGGATGACCCTTTCACCTTTGGCTTAAATGTGTATAATGCTTATTAGATGGCCATTAATTATCTTCTAGTTATCTCTGTAGAATAGTATGTCTTCTTAACACAAATTTATATCCAATTTGAGAAGTACTTTCCAGAGGATACACAGCACAACTGGGTCGTGAACCTGCTCAATGCAGAGAATTCACCAAACACCACCCGAGAAGAGGAACAGCTCATTGATCTCTCCAGACAGCACATTAAAGACCAAGTTTCTATCTACATGATTTTTGAATTTTGGAGCTCAGTGAGGAATGAGTATCCGGAATTATATTCTAAGAAGGCATTGCGAGTGCTCCTTCCTTTTGCATTTTATACCTACCCTTGCGAAACCGTATTTTCAGCCATGGCGGTGGTCAAATCCAAATGTAGGTCAAAACTAAATCTCCAGAATGAGATGCGTCTTGTCATTTCAAAATACATACCGAGATTTAATAAATTGTGTGACTCAAAACAAGCTCATACATCCCATAACTTTGCTCAACATTTAAGTGTGTCGGGTTTTGTTATGTACCGTAAATTCCCTCTTTGCTCGTATTTTTCAATTTTAACCTAAACATCTAACTTACCACAATTTATAATTATTAACACCAGCTAATAACATAAAGCCAGTGTGTACAATGGCAGGTGGTGTAGTCAGTGTGTACAATGTAGATAACCTGTGTTAATGAGATATTTCCATTAGTGATTAATAAATGAAATATAGTTTATCATAGTGATAATCTTTCTTTTTGGGACACATGCCATTTTTGACAGGGGAGGCGCGCGTTCAGACTTTGGTGGTTGAGAGGAGCCTCAACTGCAAAAAGTTTGAAAATCCTTCTTCTATGGAACAAATGCCAGACTAGACACAGAGTACATGAATAGTTTTATTATGATCTATAGTGTAAAGCAGTATGCAACCTCAAGACTGGAAATTTTCTTGTTCTGTTTGTGCTTTTTCAGTTCTTTCTGTAGTCGTGTTTTAGTTTTTATTTACTTTAATTTTATTTACAACCTTTGTTATGGTTGGGAATGCCTACTTCTTCGATTACGATGGAGATTTAAACCCTTGTTTTCTTATTATGAAGGTTATTCATACCCTGCATACTGGGTTGCATAATTAACAGGATAAATACTGGGCAACTATCTTAGATTCATAATTTCTTCATATCTCCATTTCGTTCATTTCGCCATGTTGATTTTTTTAAAATTATGACTTCGTATGTGCTAAGACATATTCTTTATCAAAACGAATCCAACGACCACTTTGTTTAAATCGTTTAAATAAGTTTCCGTGTAGAAGATAACAAATGAATATACATACATACATCTGTGAAACTCACTTTCCGCGTTGCCGTAGTTGAGTAATTCAAACAAGATCCAAATTTCCCTTGCTGAGAATTTATGTAAATATCAAGCCGCTATATTTGTGGTATGCTGGTACCTCACAGCCATTTTGATTATTTCATTCTTCATTAGGCTTATATATTGAAGTGATGTGAATAAAATAAAATAACAGAAAAACTGAAGTAAACAAAAAAAATCCAAATACAGGAAAAGAAACAAGAATACACAACGCCTTGCCACTCACTCACTGTAGCTAGATTGAAGAAACCTATCACCCAGCCGACTCCGACATTACCGGCTGCGTGTGCATCCACGCATAAGAAAGCATTGCCGCCGACAAAACCGGAGCCGGAGCCGACACCGACATTGTTGGTGGCTAGGCCGACTGCATTTGCCGGTGCCAGGAGTTCCACCGGCTTTTCTGCCGGGTCGGAAAGCGTGTGCAAGCTACTATTTGATTGCATTGCCGCGATTCCATCACCGGCACTGTCGGAACCGGAACCGGCATTGCCGGGGACGTGTGCAAACGCTGTAACAGGATTGGAGAGAATATGGTGTTTTGGAGAGGATATGGCAAGATGTTGAATACAGACAATACTGTTCATGCCAGCTGGTTCGATCCCAGCTCAGACCAAGTGGGCATTGTTGTTGACCAACACCATGTGTCTCGGTTTTCTCAGGGCTCTCCCGTTTCCTCAAATTTTCATCATTCTATCGCTTTATTTATTCTCATCCTCACCGAACCCTTGAGCCTACATGACACATGACATAACGATGGGACGTAAGACTGAACGATTCATTTCATTTTAATGCCGAGCTAAGGACAAATATTTGACGTATTATCCCTTCATTGTTGCTTTGATTTTAGCGTCCCTGTCAGCAGCGAAAGTTTTATGAGACATGGACCTATAGTTTAACGTGGAATCCGAACCACATGAGTTCCCTCCGGGAATCGAACCTGGGTCCCTCACGCCAAAGGCGCGTACGCTAACCGCTTAGCCATGAGAGAGCTCTTTTATTAAACACTCTTATCATATATATGAATTTAATGTTATAAATATATACAGTGCGTGTGTAATACATATGCACTGTATATAATATTACGTATATGCACAAATTATAGTGTATATTTATTTATAGGATTTTTAGTCCTTATCGAAGCCAGAATTCATTATTTGTTACCATTTAAAAAATGTGAAAATGTTTATTACAAGGTCGTACTAAATGTGAAAATGTCGGTTATTAGAGGGTCGCACGAGACACGTTTTCTTCTTTGTGGTCGTCAGTCGTCACTGACAATCATCTTTGGGACTTAGCAACCTACAGACACGTATTTCTTGCGCTCTTACAATGGAAGAAAGCAATAGAAGCAAAATGTTACTTTTCAGAATCACACGACTGGAAAACTTTCTAAAGACGAGGTGGTATTCCCAGAAAATGCAGTCTTATTAAATACTAATATTTATACAAACAGGACAGCAATATGTCCGTGATGTTCCGGCCCGTATTCCAGATATTATATATGTCCTTATAGACATCCAGACGACTCAGAAATGGACATGGACTCCACGTCTGTTCAAGAACACGATATTACAGATACTAAACAACGGAAGTCCGGCTCTTTTCAGGAGCACTTCAGTTGCAGCACCCGCCATCTCCAGAAGAACCGTTTTTCAAGATAGCGAAAAATGCAGTAAAACCAAGATCAGCGACACCTATAGCAGTGTCTACTCATAATACCAGTAGTTTCGCTCCCTTAGTTGAACCCGAGACCCAGCATGACGATCAGGCGGAAAAGATGGAAACCTTCAACGTGCACCTTGTGACAACTCTTACCAAGAAGGTATTCGCAGATATATCAACTCACTCACTATTATGACTATCCAGACAATAAAAGATATCAATTAACTTATGGGGCAGCAACCGTATGCAAGGACATACCGTACTGTGCAGTATACGAGACTCACATTAAATACAAATGTTATTCACAAGAAGATTATGCAGCACTGATTCAGTTTTCCAAGGAGTTTAAACTTCAATATGCAGTAGAAATGTACAAGCAAGAACCCGTTGTCAAAGTAGTCATCCGACAACTACCGATCGATACAAAACTTGGTAGCATCAAGGCAGATCTAACAAACAGAGGCTATCCACTCATCACAGTACAACAGATGAAAGGCAGAGGTGGAATGCTGATGCTCTTATTTCTGGTTACTTTAAAGAAGACTCCGACCGTGAAAGACATTACAGCACTATAATTCTTGGAATTTTACCAAATCAAGATAAACCATATCGTGCAAGACTATGTTCAGTGTTATCGATGTCAGAGATTGGGACACACGCAATCTTTGTGTCAAGCTCTACCCCGATGTATCAAGTATTCCGCCAGCCATGTTTCTTACGAATGCACACGCAAAGCACAAGATGTATCAGCGAAATGTCCAAACTGCAGTGGAGGTCAGCCTTCAAGGGTTACCCCATCATCCACAAGATATTGAACAGGCGTAGTACCCAACAGAAAGCACTACGACAAGAAGACTTTCAGCAATTATCATCCGAGTCTTCAGCATCGAATCAGCCTGTCAGCCAGCTCCTTACTAGAACTACCTACCCAAAGAAGACCTAGTTCTTCATTCACGACACCACAACTTTCTCTGGTTAATGAAGCTCAACATAAGAAATCTAGCTCTACTTTCCAGGAGTTCATGGATGTCTTTAAAGATGTGCACATTAGGGTGTCCCTTACATAAAGTAATTTCGTATTACGATACGCATACCTGCAAATTGTATTCTATGTGACCGAAAACACGCATTGGTGAAATAGCAGTTCCCTACGAGAACGTTAATGATATAACGTACAACGTCCTTCCGGCAGGACGTAACGTCCTAAAAGTCCTACCATGTTACCTATAAATTAGAGTACTTTGTGTACTTCAGCAGGACAGTAAGTTCTCCTGGTGGAAAGAACATTAACTCGTGTTAGCGTATAAAAATCATGTTGGTACGACTGGCGGGACGGCGGTTCTGTACAGAAGTCCTTCCGGGAGGACGTAGGCTTCCGTGCCGACTTAACAACAAAATCATGAAATAACGTTTCCATATTGTAATATAATTTAGAATGTCCAACCGTGATAACGGAGAAATCAAAAGAGACAAATAAACGAAATTTTGCACGAAGCAACTAGAGAAAGGAGGACACCTACCTATGTATTGACGAACATCACCGGATGAACATTATTGCCAACCCGAGAGAAGTTATGTTTTTGTAAACCGAATGACCTAACTTGGATACCATCATTGGAGGCAACAATGAAAATAAAGACAAAAGAAATTATAAACGCAGATCAGTGTTGCAAACATTTTGAGAAATAAAGTGAAACATATATTAAATGCAAACACCATTGGCTCACGCAGAGTTGCCATCTTTTACATACCACACTTCTTAGCTTTAACAAGATACCGAATATTTCAGTCAGTACGTGACTTATCGATCTCACATAACCACAGTACTGCTCCTCATGCTCTGCCGCCTTGCATTATAGGTTTTAAACCATACTGCACTAGTGACCTTTTCCGAGTTATTGTACCTTTTCCAAACTCAATGTTTCTCTTTTGTTGATGGTAACACCGTTCAACGGACCCTTCTAGACTTGGAGTCAGTGTAAACAGTTCTTGTCAATATTTAATTTAAGATGTACAAAATGCTAGTAAATCACTCTCTGTGTGCGCCAAAGGTGTTTGCATTTAACATATGTTTCACATTCTCGAAAAGTTTGTGACACTGATCTGCGTTTATAATCTCCTTTGTCTTTATTTTCATTGTTGCTTCCGATGGTTATATTATTAATTTAGGTCATTCGATTTACTAAAACATAGTCTCTTTGGTTGACAACACTGTTCATGCGGTGATGTTCGACAATACACGGGCAGATGTCCTGCTTTTTCTAGTTGCTTCGTGCAAAGTTTCGTTTCTCTGTCTCTTTTGGTTCCTCCGTTATCACGGTTGGACATTCTAAATTATATTATAATATGGAAACGTCATTTCATGACTGTCGTCAGGTCGGCACGGGTTAACGGTCTCGTAGGAAGCTGCTAGTTCACTAATGCGTATTTACGGTCACATAGAATACATTTCGCGGGTGTGCGTATCATAACACAAAATTACCTTATACAAGGGACATTCTACTGCACATTCATAAGATACTTGAAGCTGTTAAATGTCGACTGCTACAACTAGAATCAGCAGGGGACACCATTACAAAACTTACCATTCTCTTTGAATTGGTAGAAGAAATTATGACTACAGACCAGAATTAACTTATCATCTCTTTATCTATACAGGATTAAATTTTTACGAAGGCCACATACTTGGTAACAAGATAACAATTGGATACACCACCTACCACTCATCAGACGTCTTTCATCAAGATAACATCTTCAAGCAATCGACCTTCGCTGCCTTACCATGGATAGTGAACATAGCTCGTTAGTCTTTTATCGTCAAAGCACAGCACCATTCTAAATGAGTGGGTGATGGTCCCTGACAGTTCTTCATCACACTGCTCTGGACCAACTACAAGATGCGATACTACTACAGATAGGAGGCATAGGAATAATAACTTTGGTTAGTCCCGGTACTCCATAGCTCAATTAAAACCCGTCATCTTTATCTTGACTTTGACCACGTTTTCTTCCATTTGGTTGGTGACATAAGTGGGAAAATGAGCAATACAACCCAGAATAGACTAAAGTTATAGACTACTTCTAACGTCACAAATTTTGTTCACGTCCAGCAAACAGGCTGGAGTACCTATACAATCAGGGAACGGCAAGCTATCACCCAGGATCTTATAAAAATGCACAACGGAGCACACAGAATTGCGAGAGATTTTTCTTTACAACTTGAAACTGGACATTTCTGGACAGAGATGAACATTTTGGACAGTGAAGCACTAACAGTGTACTTGGGCCAGGAATGGCAAACGAACTTACCATTCGCCGTTTATCAAATTTCGTTCCGGTGACACAGCGTTGCAAAATAAAGTCAGTGGGCATCGACTAAAGTCATGTTTGAATGAGCTTCTCAAGAACATCGTGGAAGAAGACCTCAGAAAAGTGTTTGTATCATTGCACATCAGTTAGGTATGCATCATGCTACTGTTGTTCGAAGGTTCCAGTAAAGTGAAAAAGTTGGATACAGAAGTTGGGTGAAACAGAAGTTGATATTAGTCAACAAGGATCGCTGTGTGGAGGTGTTCAGCTTCCAAGTGTAAGGAATACCTAAAAAAGTTTCCTGCATAGCATTATCACTTTTAATTCATTTTTTTAAATGGATTTACTACGACTATCGTAAATGGTCAGGACAGTGGCTGATCAGAGTCCAGAACAGTGTTCAAAACCTCCAGTGACATTGATCATAGAGTGATTTAGTTTGGGTTGATTTATTATGCTTTCCTCCGTCAAAGCGGGAAAATCAATGCGTGTCATTACAGTGCTGAGCACCATGAAATGCACAGCAATATTGAATGCAAGCATCTAGAAATTGTCAAGAGACATGGTGTCATGTTGCATCAGAGTGCACACGCAAATGTCGCTCAAAGAACGTTGCGGACTCTCCATGAATTGCAGTATGAAACCCTTCACCATCCACCGTATTCTCCTGACGTCTCTCTCACTGACTACCATCTCTTCAGTGACATCTGTAGCCGGTTCGCGATACTTTTCTATGTGGGTGGACAGAGGCGTCCGTAGAAAATTTCGCAGGGAGGGGGTCAAAAAGATTAGCTTGCTATTATATGATTTTTGTCTTGTTGGAATTCAGATCACACAAATTCCAAGATTAATATATTGCATACATTCCAGGAGATTATTATTATTATTATTATTATTATTATTATTATTATTATTATTATTATTATTATTATTATTATTATTATTATTATGAGAAAGATAAAAATCGAAGTAATTGTGGTCTGGAGGATTGAGAAAAATATTTAACCATGCTCTCGTATTTTCAAAAAAGAAGTCAACCTCCTTTCAGGGGCGTCGTTTAGAGGGCAGAGGGCAATTTCCCCTCCCTGAGTTTGAGAAACAATAAACTTTACTCAACTGTCTTCTAATATACTAGTAAAACCTGTGAAAATCTTATGACGGTGGGGGCCTTCCCCTCCCCCCAAGCCAAATCTGAAATGATCTAAAATGACACCCCTGCTTCCTGTTAGTAGCATTTTCCCTTTTCTATTACTGCAAAACATGAAAATATTATTTATTTTGATGATACTATTATTATTGTAAAACTACGAAAGACAACAAATACGAAATTAAATTAGATGACAAAATGGATTACATAAAATTAATCTATATGCATTGTACACCAAGATTGTACAGACTACTTCAAAATTTTTGTAGCACAATCTTTCCCAGAGTCCTCTTTTAAAATATTTCTTTCTTTCTCTTTTATTTAACAAGTCAATATGGCATATGCACTTCGAGTCAAATGGAAATACGTTTTATTCATATAAGAGCAACATGAACTTTTATCAACGCTGAACAGAAATTTAAAAGAAAAAAGTATATATTACTTACCAATAGCAGGAGAGACCACATTCAGAATTATCACAATTAAGATCACTATCAGTCTGCCAACGTCCTCATATTTCTGGTAACTAAAACCATTCCAGATTTCACTCACACAACTAAATTGTTTACTAAGTTTGATTTGAAGTACGAATTTCTATCCTTTATTATTCATTATACGAATCACAGTTACTGAAGTACCACTAATGCAGAAATTTTGCATATCTGGGAAGTTTGTTTGATAATGGCTCTTTTCAAAGTCACTGGTTAATTAAGAAAACACTAAATTTGCTTCATCTAAATTACTCTAATAAATATTAAAACAAGATTCACCTAGCACACGAATAATAACCAATCAATACTTAAGCCTGCTATATTTTTTTCATGAGAATACGGGGCACTTTGGATCTCCTCCACCAACTTTGCAACACAATGCAATGGACTGTAGCTTTGGTTTTGAACAATAGTATAATAGGCGAAAGTTTCCTAAGCTGCAGCTACTTTTCTCTCTTCGTTCCCTAATTAATTGTACGGAGCAAATATATTTGCAATCGAACTAAAAAAGAATCGCCTTAAAATCTCAGGATGACTTCTTATAAAAATGCTTTACGGGAAAACAATTTGCAAATAATCTCGTTTTATTTAAATCAGTGATACAACCTACCTTCAATATTGTTTGTGCGTTTAGCAATGTTTATTTACATGACTATATTTGCCAAAATTATTTTTGTCTGTTTCATCTGATGAGAATTTAGCTCATTTTTCTTTTTGCATCGTGTGTGATTGTCAGGGCCGGATTTACATATTTCTAAGCCCCTAGACCAAAGCGCAATTCTATGCCCCTAGCCTCTCAAAATGGTTATTTATATTCTTTTTTACTTGTCTAATGTCTTGCTAGAGAAAAAGTCACTCATCTTCCCTATGCTTGTAAATGTAGAAGCACTCGCAGCCATTTTATGTTTGCTTGTTTTTTCAGTGTTGCAGAGTGTCCGACTGTCCACAGGTGCAAGGGAAAAGTAGCATTGTAGATTTTGGAATCAACTTTGTTGCTTTCAGAAATGGGTACTTCTCCTTCAGTTTAGGCATTCTTGTTGATAGAAAATTAGAATGTCGCTTGTATTATCAACGATAGCTCAGCTCGTGCACTTTATCAAAGATTAGAGATCCCCTTGACTGCTAAGGGACAACTGCAACTTAGCACTGCGAGTCTATTGGCTTGCTCACTATCAAATCGGAGAGGGTGGTGTGATAGCTTGCTCGAAGCTGTTACATGTTATAGCTTATTGTTTATTCACTAATTACAGGATTCCCAGTCAACGTTAGATTTTTTTCACTGTTCGAATAAGCTGATATTGATAGATTGATAGAAGAAATGGGGCGCATTTAAAATAGGGACATTTGCTTGTCCCAACTAAGTTTACGGGAACGCGGGACACTCGGGTCCAAAATCAGGACTGTCCCGTTTTTTACGGGACGTATGGCAGGCTTATCAATACTTTATATGCGTTACTTTTTGAACGAAAATTGTACACGTCTTAGCTCTTTTCCGAAAGCATCCAACGTAGCAAATATAAATTCTGTTTTGTTCTTTTGGACAGTTTCTCGATGGAGACTCATCATGCATAATCCTGTTAATCGTTCTTCAGACATAACCAAGTTTTAACACGCCTTAATGTACTAAAACTTCTTTCAACGGTACAAGTTGTAACAGGAAATGTAATAGAAATTTGAATTGCCTCTTTTATTGCTGGGTAAAATGGAGATTGGTACATCAAGTTGAAAAGAGTGAGTTTTTCTAAAATGGCAGAATTCAGATTTCTATGTCTCCACAAATAAAACCAGCATTCTGCCTGAGAAATGAAATTTTCTATCTTGTACGTTCGGCTTACTTCTTCCATCATCTGCAAGAACTGAGACTTAGAAAGATTTCTCATCTCGGATGGATGTAATGCAAACAGAGAGAAACCTGGACTGTTATCCTCAGAAAATCTGTTATTTAGTGACTGTAAAAGATAATCGATATATTGCTCTGCGATAATATTCTTATGTGCAAGAAAGGGGGATTAGCACGATGAGCTTGTCGAGACGAAGTTCTTGCAACTGTTAAGTGAATATCAAGTTCTTTCGCTACACTATTGCACTTTTGGAAAATCGCTTGAAAAGTTTCTTCTGCGTTTACTCTGTGATTTCTAAATATACCAATCAACTCATTGATATGATACTTCGCTGCCATTGGGTGCAGTTGGATTCCTTGTAAAATTTGCGCCACTGACTTAAGATAGCAAGAATAATTACTGATAATTACCAAAGAAACTATGAAACTACCTGTAGATCCTGTACAGAAAAGGCGATAAGTATTGCTTCTTATATGTGAAACAGGAGAATTTATGATAAATCTTCTAATGGACGCCTTATTTGAACGAAGTGTTCAGAAAATATTCTTATGATATTGTATTTAGAAGTCCATCTAGTATCGGAAAGGAGTGGAATGCTAGGAATAAGTTTCTTTCTCAATGGGCTTTCACGAAAGAAAGTAAGGATTTTTTAACAGTGTCGACGGTGTTGCGTATGTCGGAAACGGAACACAATTTGTTAACAACAAGATTTAGCTCATGTGAAGCGCAGTGGTTAAAAAAATGCTTTTGGACATTTTTTTCCTAATAATACTTTGCACTTCATTACTACACCCTGACATGGTAGAACAGCCATCAAAGCCTTGTCCAACAAGTTCACATTCTGATAAATCGGTCTCCTCTAAAACCTTTAGAATTGTTTTAGCAATGTGTTCTTCATTGAACTCATCTAATGGAATGAATCCGATGAAGTCTTCGCGTACCTTATTTTCACTGGGGTCATAAAATCGAATTCCTATCGATAATTGTTCTATACCCGCAATATCGGCTGTCTCGTCTGCCAGCACGCTGTAGTACTTGGATGACATAATCTTAGGTTTTATATAATTTCGGAATAAAACATTATCGGCAATTGATATAAGCTCATTCTGAATACGTACTGACACATACTTGGCGTTTTCAGCGTCAGTCTCAAAGTGCTGTTTTAATAAAGCATCGCCAGAATCCACCCTAAATTGGAGAAGATAATAGAAATTTTCGGAATTGAAATCTTTCTCTCTCAAAGATAAGTCATGTGTTGCACAAAATACAATTGACTCAATAATAGATTATAGCTTTTTCGTGTTCTCCACAACTTGTTTCTGATGTGCTTCGTTTACTTTCAGTTTGTTAGTCATAACGTTTGAAAAAGTTTGAACACGTATTGTGGATGCGATGTACCATTCAGATTTTTCGTGTGAACGAGCACAGGCAAAAAAAATCATTGTACTTTTGGAATGGAGTTACAATTAAAAGAAAACCTGAAATCTCCTTTTTATAGGTGGCCGAAATAAAACACAATGCCTACGTAGCTCTCCCTGTAGCTTTCTAGAGTATGAAAGCCAAGGAAACTGACTAAATCATTTGTATAGAAAAGGATGCTTTCCAGTCACAGCATCTTGTTTAAAATTATACGTTTGGCTAGGCTGCCATGGAGATACTAGGAGATCATACCTGTCAGTGTCCGACAGACATGCCTGGAAATTTAAATCAACATAATTCTCAATATCTTTGGGATCATAGCTGATCACGTCACTTAAAACACTGTCAGAAAATGTGGAATCAAATTTGGGATATTTGGAGGAAAATACACTAACTTCGCTGTCATTTGATAACTTCTCCATTATCACTTAACTCCACTTTTGCACCAACACTTACTGTAGAAGAAGTATCTTTAGAAAAGGTAGTTTCTTTTAAGAATATATCAATCTTTGTTTGTTTTTTCCTTTTACTGTCCATTGTCGGAGCAGAGAAAAAGACAACTATTAGTTTAATTACACGCACAAATTAAAATAAATTGGAAACAAACATCAACAAACGGTTTCCACACAGTTAAGAACTCAACTGAACTAATTTGACCTCTTTTACTTGAAACATTGACTAGCTACCACAAATAGAAATTTATAATGTCTAACTGGCAACAGATGGTGTATTTTATTAGCAAATCTTCTTTATTAGTCGAAAATAACATTCCATACAAAGGAAGTTTGGTAGGCAGGTTATTTACCCAACCTTGAAATATGGATTAGCAAGTAGTCATTATTGGTGACAAGTGGCAGGTCATATCTTTATGGGTCTTGCTTTTGAATACGGGTAAGGAGGAGGAGAGAGGGAGGCAATAAATACCGTCTCTTTCCTTGTTTCAACAAAGAAAACTGAGCAAGCCAGCCCCAAACCAGCGAACTCATGTCCCCCCTTTATTTTTAAAGATGTTCCGTTTTGCGTGCTTGTCTTTGCTCTCCTGGGAAGACACAAACAACGCCTTTGTTCGATTTATACAGGAAACCGTCCGCTGAATTCAAATATTTATTTTGAATTGTGCACTTGACCCAACTAAGTCATGTGTTTTTAGGGATTTCATATAAGCAACGCAGAGATTGAGAGAGAGAGAGAGAGAGAGAGAGAGAGCAATGCATATTTTTAACGATGAGGGTGTCTCCTCTTTCTTCGAAGAAGTTTTGGTTATTTGAAAAGACGGAGTAATGCTACCTTGTTTTCCTGACATTTGACTTGGATGATCCACCAAGAGGTCAAAGTAATCTCTTCTTGAGTACCAAGAAAACAATTTCAAGATATTGTCATAATAAGCATTGTATATCTGTCGATATATATATAACTAGCACACAAGTGGAAATGAGTAGATAAGATGTTTTGTGTATTTAAACAATATGAACATCCAGTTTTATAAACACCCTTCTGTCTTTAAAAAAAATACATACGTTTTTTATTTGAAATAGTTACTTCTTATTTTAGAGATATTAGCCTGTACTCACTAGATTCCAGAGGGGTCGGTCGACCCATTGGACCCCCCTGCGGATGCCCATGTGGGTGGATTGTCTCTGGTGACCAGAGTCCCGACTTTCCGAATTCTAGATCGTGTGCTGCTAGAGGCAGGGTGGGCGTTGGCCTGTTTCTGCAATGGCACTATAATTGTAGTGCACATCGGAAAGGGCAGTTATGTAACCCTCCCATTAAACATTTAATATGCGGGACAAGAATAAATAGTTTTAATGGCATTTATGGTCGTTTATTCTTGTCCCGTGTTTTATTTTCGGCGGCATTTGTCCCGATATAAACTTACCACACCTGTCACGCACAGTCAATGGTCCAAGGTACCCACACAACTGTCAACTTCCTTCTCTTCCTGCTTTTTGGTGCCGCGCAAGGTATATAATGTCGTCACCATAAATCGGAAACAACCTCTGTATATGACATATTCCACCGCAATCTGATATATATCTTGCGAAAGTTATCGTGAAACGTGTTTTTTAATTGGGAGGAAAGTTAATTCACTTCGTTTTGCTAACTAGTTTTAACAACATGTGGTGGGATCATTCGAAGTCCTTAAAGAAAATGTATGACATATTTCTTCAAAACTTGAATAATTTTTGGTTGAGAAATTTCTTATTATTTAAAAGGGAACTTCTAAATTTGGTAAATTTACAGTGCAATCAATGAGGATGAGCAAGATCCCCTAAAGAAAATACACACAATGTTTTAGCAAATCGAATAATTTTTACAAACTTACAACACAATGTTAATTTTACTTCATTATTATTGATTAATTGCAATTCCGAGCACAATAGGTTTTTTGATAGGTTGAACGAAACAACAACAACAGTTTTACGAGAACTACCGTGAAACAGGTATACAAATGGACAGACAGACATACATATAAATGTCAGTTGAGTCGAATGGTAGAAGCTCACTACGCTCGCTTCAATAAGAAGTCAGAGTGCTTTATATTGGAGAAACGTTAACTGATGTGTGCAATTATATATTTCTTTATTAAAATTATAATTAACTAGTCGTTTACTACCAATAATTACCTCCGGGCAGAACTTTCAAACCAAAACAATCTACTAAATAAAACTCTTTTCGCTTTTAGGTGCTTGAGTTGTAATTTACATTCTTAGTTAATTATATCTTTAAAATCAATAATGTTTCTTCCAACTTAAAAGTCTGCTATCAAGTAGACATTGATATTCGCAATTGATACTCCTGTGATAAATCTGTTTTCTTCTTTTCTGAGATTCTTTCAGGAAGATATGTCAGGAATTTATTATGCTGTGAATATTTGTAACTGACGAATAACTAGTTCTTATATATATATATATATATATATATATATATATATATATATATATATATATATATATATATATATATATATATATATATGAACGAAGGAATGAATTAATCTTTTGTTCATGACGATAAAACGGCAGGAAAAGTGTCAGGATTTTTATAATAGATAAGCTTTTTATAGCACGAAAATTGAGCACGTTCACACGTAATTTAATTGTTTCGGAAGAGAAGTTTCAAATTATATGAGACACCGGTTTTCGCTCCGTTACATTTATTTTTCTTTTCTCACACCATATTATCGTTCTTTTGTTTTTTTCCAACGGAAAGTCATCCCACATTTCCTAGCTTCCTGCTAATGAGCGTTTGATACACATCTTTCGTGATGTATGTGTATGTATGTGTGTAGTGTAGTTAAGAATACAGAGAACGTAAATTTGGAGATAACGAAAATCGAATTGCGTATCACTAATTTAGGGTAGTTTTTAGCCCAAGCATTTCAGCTTAAACTTATATATTACTTGCTATTACCTTAATTGATTCGTAAGAAGCTTTGCGTCGAAATAAGCAAATATACTAAGATTGGTCTAACGCAACTTATTGTCTTGTGTTAGATCTTTTGGGTTGATTGATTAATAATTTGTTGTTTAACGTCCCTTTTTCCAGACCAAAGCTAAATGAGAAGGCAATTCACTGCCTAAAGTAAGATTCAATTTTGAGTCGATTTCACTAAAGTAGGTTTGAGTCGAAACAAGTATTACCACCGGGAATCCAACCCAGTAACCACGCACACAGAAAGGACGCGCGTTAACCATTCGGTCAAAAACGGACACGGGTTTTATCTTTGTTAAGGGGAACCATTATGAAGATACAGATCTGTGTAGGGCTGCCACCTGTCCGAAATTAGGCAGGACATCCTGAATTAAAAAAAAAAAAATCAGCGTCCTGAGTTACGCCTAAGCAGGACTCCACATTATCCAAAATGCAACATGTGCGACAGAAATTATTAGTGATATATGTCTATCGATATGATTCTTTCCTTAAAACTTTTCGTGTTGGCAGCAGTGAAATCATCGCTCTTAATGTACGAAGGTGTATCAAAAAGTAAGGTGAATTTTCTATTTATTGAAAAACGTTCAGAGATAAATATCTGAAATAGTATCATATTTTTGACACATGGTATCACACTAATATTCGACATAGGGACCACTGCGATCCAAATATTCATTCCAACATGACTTCAAATTGTCAATGCCCTTTGCAAAGGAATGTTGCTTCAGGTTCCCTAATAAGATAACCATAGCCTGTTCTGCCTCTTTGAGTGTATCGAAACCCTACCCATCGAGGTGTTTCTTTAGCGGTCCAAACAAATGGTAGTCGGAAGGGCTATACGGATGATGGTCAAGAATTTTCAGTCGAAACTCATGTGTACAGGTCCATCGAATTGCATGCGGTTGTGCTTCATTGTGCGGTAACAACACTCCCTCTCATAGTGCCCCTTTTCGTTTCCGACGTGTGGTTACTTTCAGCCTGTCCATGGTTTGACAGTACGTGTTCGTAGTAATGCTCGTATCCTTTGCCAGAAATTCAACATGAATAACACCCTAATGGTCCCAAACCACAGTAGCCATTGTTTCTTTGGCAGATGATGTGGCCTTAAATTTTTGGCCAACGGTGACGACGAATATTTCCATGTCATGCTCTGAGGTTTTGATTCAGGCGTCCATATGGATATTGGGGTTTCATCGCTCGTTATGACGAGATGAAGGAATGAATTTCCTTCGTGGACATATCGTGTGAGGTGAGTCAGGGAAATGCCCATTCGAAGGTGTTTTTGGTTCTCACTCAGATGTTTTGTCACCCAGCGCACACACACTTTCCGGAAGCCAAGTTGGTCTTGGACGATACTCCTCACTGAACTATATGATATTTGCAAGCATCTGCAATGTCATGCAACCTCACTCGTCTGTCATCACGAATCATCGTATCGACACCACACACATTCCTGTCGGTGAAGGACGTTGGTGGTCTGCCACTTCTAGAGATGCAAAAAAGCCGGCTTTTTTGAATGGATGGTTTTTTTCACATAAAAAGCCGGCTTTTTTGGGAAAAAAACGAGAATTTTGGAAATTTTGGCTTTTTTCAACTTCATGATTTTTCTATCTAAATAGCTTTCTTATAGTATATTCTATAGTTAGATAAGAATTCCATGACCTGAATGTGATATTTCGCTCTGAAATTCACCATCAAGATGGATGGAGCACATGTTTTACGAATTAAAGCTAACATGAAGAATGTAGTATTTGAGGGTAATTTTAGAGGCTATTTAACTTTATTTTAACTTTTGAGTTATCGACATCTTTTTTCTTCTCTAGTTTGTCATCCGTGTTTCATTTCTAAGAGCTTTTAGTACTCTAGCTTCTAGCGCAAAAGTTAAACTTGCCCGTTTTTCTATTTATCCGTCAAAGCGTACGTTTTTCAATATATGTCAAACCGTACTTCCACATTTCTGTTATACTGTAGCTGTGAAGTGATTTAGCAATAATTTTCCGGACACAACCTTGAATACCAATTTATACAAATAATCAGTAGCAGATTTAGAAAAGTACTTTAGGAGGGTTTTTTCTGATTGTTTCGTTTCCTAAAAAGTCCTAATTTTATTTGGGAAGTGCTTGAAGTTTGTGAGTACAGGCATAACTAATATTTCGTTTCGTTTATATGTTTAGCAATAATCTTCCGGATACAACTTTAAAAATCATTTTATACTGAGAATCAGTGGCGGATTTAGAAAAGTATTTTGGGAAGGGTTTCTTACTAATGTTTAGTTTTTTTAAACATTCGTAATTTTTATTTGACGGGAGCTTAAAGTTTATGAGTAAAGGCATAAATAATAGATATTTCGTTTGTTGCAGACATTCCGTAAATTTGGGGAACGGGCTTCAGTCCGAAAGACCGCCCCCCTAACCTTCGCAAAACCGTCACTGCTGGTAATTAGTAATAATAACGATTTAAAAACAATAAAAAAGGAAGTCGCCCAACTCACAGTACACGCACTATTTCTACATTCACAGATGGAATGAAGAAAAGCTTTGACAGAATGGTCGAATTCTGGTTGAATTCCGGACTTCCCGATAGAAGCGCAAAAGCTAATCACTCAGTCATGTTTGTTGTGCAGTTGTATTTAGCTTAACTTAAATATATTCCGTAGTCTTTTTTTTTTTTTTGGGGGGGGGGAGTTCCGTAATGATATGTTGAATCCCTCTTGTTAAAAATTCAGAAAACTTGAGGATTGGGTAAACTGTGATGGTGGTTCTATAAAACTTAACTGTAGAATTTCAAGAATATACAGAACCAAAAGCTCTAGATGTGCAGTCTTTAAGTGTATCATATAAATCTAAGTATTTCTCTTCTGTTTTATTTTAATTTTATTTTGTTTCAAAAAGAGGGTATGGAATATTTTGAAGTAAAAATACTACATACTATTTTGCTAGTTATTTGTGTATTTTTTTTAAAAGAAGTGTTAACTTTTAGGGTTGGCTGATTTACACCAACTTTTATTTTAATAACTGGTTTAAACTACAAAAATAAAAAGAATGAAAAATGCGAATCGTGTGAACTTCATGGTAACGTTTCCAGATATCAAACCACCTGCAATAGTTTTATTTCCCTTTCACCTTTTAATCAAGGTGTCCCATGTTCAATTCTCGGTCGAACCACAATCCTTCTTTCTTGCGTAACCCAAGTAGCGGTTCGGATGTCAGTTTAAGCGAAAGTCTTCTCCTTGATAACCTCGGTATTTCGTAAGGATGTTAAGCCTAAATATACGAAACAAACCAAATTGTATATTTCTACATGCCTAAATGCGTGTTGTTTTATAAAGAAGCCAATATTGCTTAAATATATTGATAGAAATTGGCAAAATTTATCGATTGCCTACGTAGCTTCCAACATTAGCTTGGATTGGACTTTCAATGATATCTACGTACCGGTACTAAATTTGTAATTTAATACCTCAGTTTTAGCGTACTGATTATGGTACGTTGACCTTTAAATTTTACATGCAAAGCTATAACAGGATTTTCCCGTTATTGTCTTACATTTCAAGTAATGACGGGATTTTCCCAGTGGCTAGGGCGGGAGATTCTCAACTCAAGAAATTTACTGACCGCACTTCTTTAAGCTTATGGGAGTTCTTCCGGCATAACCCCGCTGTTGCATAATAACATCAACGCGAAACAAACTTAGGCTATTTCTGTGAATATGTAATATAAATACATAAAACAAAAAATCTAAGTCAAAAAAGCCTGGTTTAAACCAAAAAAGCCTGGTTTAAACATCCCCCAAAAAACGGGTTTTTGGCATTTTCAAAAACAACCACGGTTCTTGCCAATTCTGCTTACTTTTGTACATAGGAGGTTAAACAATTCTTATTATATACATTGGTGAATCCTGTGGAATTCATAATGTAAATATGTTGAAGAAAAATTGTTTGAAATATTTTTTCGAAATTCATAGTTTATTTTCGATGTTTTATATTATTATCAGCATCAACCACTAATTAAATGATTTTTTGTGTTATAGAGAAGCGATACAAAGTCTGTTTTATCAATTTAAAGCAGTATTTTGAAAAAAGCCCAAAATTTCCGAAGCAAAAAAGCAAAGCAGAAAAAACCGAGTTTTTTTCCAAAAAAGCCGGTTTTTTTCCGAGCCCTTGCATCTCTAGCCACTTCTGTCGTCATTGCCATTGCTGGTCTGCTCCTTCTGCCACTTGCGAAAGTGTTGCATCATATATACACTTGTTTCTTCGACATAATACTCTCTCTACAAACTTGCAATTCTCGATGACTGTCAGATGATTTCTATCATTTCTGTCCCTTGGCCCATAAAAAAAGAATAACATCGCGCATCTCCTCCTTATAGTAATGTTCAAGTCGATGCTTCAACTTTAAATTGCTCTAGGTACCAGACGGATTGACGTACAAGGACGTAATTACGTCAGCTTCCCTTTATCTCGATATCCGTAAATACAAAAAAATAATTAGCTACAGAAAAATAACTTTGGGTTTTAGATACAAATTCATCGTATTTTTTCATACATCTTTGTAATTCTTTTGCGATTCAATGGTTCATAACTTCTGTTTAATTAACCACCAACAAGCTCACGCAACGACTTTTCTGCTTCGTTTGTTTCGGGTTTAAATTTTCATTGCAATTTTCATTCATGAAAAGATGTACTTCTTTGTGGCACTATTCTTAAGTTGTTTCATGAACAAATTGGCTATGATGAACAGGTAATCTGCATGTGCTCGATAAGAGTACACCAAATAGGAGTACCAAAAAGTGGCTACCTTAGTTCTATGAATCCAAAGTAGGTTTCTCAGTTGTTACATTAAAAAAAAGAGAGAGAGAGAGAGTGAGAGAGAGAAGGAAACGATAAAATTTGGGTTTAATAGTTCTGTTAGTACAAACAACAGCGGAGCGAACGATGACATTTTTGCGGATTGAGAACGCAGTCAAAAAAACGTTTCAAAATTTTGTTCAGTTTCTTTCATGTTCTTTGCTTTCTCGTTCTATTGAAAGTTGTAAATAAAATAACTGATTTGACATGGGTTATTACCTTTGAGTAACAACCAATCTTCAAGGTCTCAGCCCACTACAAATCTTGAACGATAAGTGTACTCAATCCAAGCTCTTCCAGTGACCAGCATATTATCTTTATTAGTTACTCTATTTCAGACACCTGATTTGTCGAAGTAGAACAATGAATTCCGATAAAAATTATCCTTTTTAGTAAAACTTTGGCAGTTTCGCCTAGCTGATCTATGTACTAAAGAGTAAGCTAATGTTAAAAAGAGTACTTAATTTACTGATTCTGGTATACAACTTTCTGAAGTATATCCTTCCTGTAGCTAGCAGTGATCAAATTTAAAATTTTACCGATGGAACTTCCCTCAAGAGTCATCACTGTATAGAATCGAATAAATATTTCTAGTGTCGCTGTCGACTACGCACATATCGATAGTTACCCTTTCGAAGGCGACATAACCAAAGGTGTTCACTTTAACCTAACTTTACTGAATCTCACTCTTACGCCATCAGTTCGACATCACGCTCACTCGACCTCACACTCACATCATTTCGACTTCCAACTCACTCGCCAACCTAACATCACGCGCACATCAATCAGACATCATTACATTCACTCAGTTTATATTTACAATATCATTTAGACATAACTTTCACATTACTAATCTGGTATCAAGCTTACTGAACATCACGTTCAGACAATTTGTACAATTTGAATATCAGTGAGTTGAAAGGAAACAGATTAACGCCATTAAATAAGTTTGAAAAACTTCATTTAGAAGTTTCCTATTATAATTAAGTTAGATCTAAGTGATTTTTGTACTGCAAGACTTGTAGCTTTGCATTCGTTGAATAATTGCTTTCTTTAGGAAATCTATAGTTGGGCACCAATACGAGCGGTCGAAGGGAGCGATAACTTAGGGGCCGGGAGCTAGGAAGAGAAAAAACAAACGAAGTTATACAATAATCCATCTGGAAGGATACAGTATTTTTGATTAAGGCCATTAAGGGTCCATTAATTTCTACTGTCATTATTTTCTACTGCCTTTCCCTTAGATACATTATCATAGTCATCATAAGTATTCTGCGCAGGTCACTTGTGCAAGTTAAGAGTTTCTGCGTAGTATATACCATTATCCTCTGCTAACCTCTGTTTGAATATAAGAAGCTTCTCTTAAATATCATCCCATCAACTACAGTTTTCTTCTTTCTTTTCTTTCTTCCCTTCTATCATATCTTCAATCGCATTCGTAACAAGATAACTTTTTTTTTTTTTTTAATGAAAGGGACTCACGGTTTACGAACCCCTCAGTTCGCGAACAATTCGGTTTACAAACAAGTTTTGTGACAATTTTTTCGTCCCCTTACGAATAAAATTTAGATTGTTAACTCTCATTCTATGTTCATCATTATAGAAAAATACCGGTATTTTAAAACGTTAAAAAAAAAACAAAAAAAAAAAAAAAAAAAAACACGATTTCAGAAGCAACGAACAAAATCTAAAGCAGTCAATTCAGTTTAAAAGTCTTGATTTTAAACAAAAAATGTTCAATTTAGTGCACAATGTATTATCTTTACAGTGCACAGCTATTTTAACTTTTAGATTGGATAGTATGCATGATTAAAAGTACAGTACTCTCTATTATTTGCTCTTCCTTTCGTAATGTAATAGTGAATATTAGTTACTCCAGCCTTAGTATTGAAACTTGTGGAGATCTTACTTTTTAGTCCGTTAGAAAGGAAGGATAAGTGTACACACAGTACTATGGCTAGAATGGATTAATTGAATTGAATTTCATTCACTTGAATGGGAGAAATAGTTTTGATTTACGAACAGAGTTACGAAATATATTAAATTTGTAACTCTTAAGTCCATTGTAATATCTTAACAAGACTATTTTCTTTCTTTTGACAGTTGTCAATATTACTCATTACTCACTAGGCACCTTTTGCTAACACGTTCTATTTGATTTTTCATTCCATACAGGCAATTTTCTCCATTATACTCCAAACTCATATTTTGAATATTTCCAGTCATTTTCCATCGTTCTTTTGTAATGTCTACGTTTCTGTTCCCTGTAGCTCAATTCCAGAAGAAAATGTCCTGTCTTTGCTGCCCTCTTCTTATCTTTTTCCATTATCTGATATCTAGAAGTCCTGACTGACTGACGGATCAATGCCCAGGCCAAACCACTTAAGCTCATAGATACCTGAAATTTTGACAGAAAGTACTGGCGAGGTTTCAGAAAAGCTTTCGAGTCTCATCCTAAACGAAGGGAAAATCCCAATCTACACCTTCTCGCGGGAGGAAGCGGGTAACTTCTTAGGCGGCTAAGTAGGTGGGGACCGACTGACTTCCGAGATAAAGGGTCAGCCTCTACCAAGTGCGAACGGCCATATCGGAGGGCGGATGGGCGGGTTGCGGCCAGGGCACCTTCTTGCCCTTAGGAGGGGAAACTGACCTGAAAGGCGGATGAACCACCAGGTGGTCAGCGGCATGTAGATGTGGAAAGGAAATGGAAATACTACCACATTATCTTTTTCCCAGGATGTAGAAGGAGGAGAATAAATAAATATGATGGTTCTTCCTGAGGTAACAAATTCCGGAGGGAAAATAGTCCCCCGTTCGGATCTCCGGGTGGAAATTACTCCGAGAAGAATCACCTGAGGACAAAATAATAATAATAATAATAATAATAATAATAATAATAATAATAATAATAATAATAATAATAATAATAATAATAATAATAATAATAATAATAATAACTTTTATTTAATTTACGAGTATAGAGAAACTTGAAATTTAAAAGTGGAAATGGACAAATGTAAAGTGAACATAGTGGGCTTAAGTGAATTGAGATGGTCAGGAAAAGATGGGACAGTATCGGGAAATTGCACAATATTCTATTTGGATGGTGTTAAGGCCGAGAATGGTGTCGTGATAGCAATGAAGAACGAAGTAGCAAGAAGTGTAACCAAAGTGGAACGCTGCAGTGACCGCTTGATGTTTATAAAACTAAGTGCAGATAAGATCTCAGATAAGAATTTCCTTAGACATCCCTATTTACACTAGGATCATGGTTTACATCTCATTCTCTTCAAAATAGAATAGCCTTTTTAACGGTTTCATGTCTATCATGTACCTAAGGCGGAAAAATCGCCAAAAAAGGGAATTTTCAAAATTAAAAAATCCTTTTTTCACCTTTTTGCCCCTCTGCGTTAACGCAAAGATCTGGAAAAAATCGAAGAAATATTAACGGGTATATTAAGAATGTGTGTGCAAAATTTCGACCTTCTAGGTGCAAAAGTAAGCCCGCCAAAAATAATAAAATAGGCCTAACAATTTGTTTTAACTTATGACGTCATCACCCCCATGTCTTGACACAGAAAGGCGAAAAACTGTACGAAACGTGTTTTACAATGTCTCTATGTTTGAAAACAACAACAACAACAACAACAAAAAAAAACTAAGTAAAAAGCTCTGTTGGATCATTTTTAAGCCAAGAATGTACATACTGCGCCATTTGGAACGATATAATTTAAAAGGGTTAAATGACAAAAGTTCAGTGTTTGGTAGCACCCTAAAATTATTCACGAAATTTCATCAAATTTTACAGAGATTGACAAGTAGTAAACTTTTTATGGGTCTGCCAAATTAAAATTTTCTCTTTCATATTTTCGCTCCACCTTAATGTGCATTGCTCCATCCGCCTCACTAGCGTTATTAGTGCTTTCAAACCAAAATATCCAATATCTCGAACTGTAAATATTACTGTTATAGAGGTCACAAAAATGTGGATTTTTTTGACATCGTAGCGTCCTTAGTTTGCAACACTGAATACCAAATTTAGTGTTATATATTTTCATTTAACACGTAATTTTGTAATATCTAATGACCTGACGTAGTGTCATTTGAAAAATATGACTTTATGTTAGGTCGGCACCCTTAACAGGAAACGCTATTTTCTTCGCTTACAGGAAATGTGTCTCTGTGGGACACGGACATGTATAAAGCAATATCTTTTTAAAAAAAAAACATATGTGTAATGTTAAATAATAAGAAGGTACTGAGAAAACCGATACATTGAGTGAATCAGTGTTGCCAATGTAATACAAAGAAAAACCATACGTGTCTGACAGACACATATTTCCTGTTAAGGGTTAACCGGATGATGTAACATCGTATGCCAATGTCCCCCCGCTAATAGTATCTATTAGTATCATGTTTTGTATCTATTAGTTTAAAAGTTAGAAGGGTGCACCAAGAAAAATGGCCCACCTTGTATTTAGAAGTGCTAGGAATATCGAAGTAGGGGAGAAACAATAGCAATTTTATATGTAATTTAAAAAGAGGACAAGAAACTGGTTAATACATTAGAAGAAACTATATCATGAGAGGTGTGATAAAAGTCACAGTAGGAAAAAGAATAGGGAGGAGGAGAAAGAGGCTACGATGTTAACTAATGGAACATGTTAAAACACAAAATTGCTAAATCAAGACCAGGGGCGTACCCACAGGGGAGTCCACTAGGTCAGTACACCCCACACTTCGTAACTCAACATACATTTGTACACTTTCTCAGTAAAACTATAATTGTTTAACAGATAAATGATTGATGTAGCATGAAAATTTGATCTTACACTTCATCTGTACTCTTTTTCTTTTACAAAAACATTCTATCATTTTTTTCTCTAAAAATATAGGTGGAAGTATTTTAAAATACTTATCATCTTTTTAGGTGTAGAATAACACTCATTCAATTTTACATAGACGTAGTGGCCTGTAATATTGGACCCCCATCCCAACAACAAATTCTGAGTGCGCGCCTGTTCAAGACGAAGAGCTTAATTTAGGATCGTGGTGCATGGAAACTTTTCAGTTTGCGGCAAGTGACCTGCCAATAACGGAAGAATGCTTATGGTGATGGTGAGTTGTAAACGGTAAACGAAACACAAAGTGAAGAACTCATTCTGCCATCCTATAATAATAATAATAATAATAATAATAATAATAATAATAATAATAATAATAATAATAATAATAATAATAATAATAATAATAATAATAATAATAAACTGAAGTAATAGATTCAATCGACAGAGGCGAAATTTGAGATAGCAGTAGTTATAGTGGTGGAAATTTCTTCTGGAAAGTATTAGGTAAATAACTTTATGCCTTTCATATTTCTGTACGTATTTACATCAAGTAACTATGAACGTAATACTAATTGTGCCCAATCAATTGACTCATAGATCGTACCCAGTGTACGATAACTTTCATTTCACTATGAAAACTATTTTACTTAAAAATTAATAGGGATATATCGTAGTTTATTTTAGCACAATAAACGAGTTAATTTCGGAATTCTGAATGTTAATTAAGAGGTCCCATCACGGCGAAATTAAAATACTGCTAATTTTACAGTAATTATGTGATATCTTGAAATAAATAAAAGATAATCGAAAAGTGGAACAAGAGCTCGCTAGATAATATTATTTTACATGAGATACCGTTATCACGACTCACTTATTTGCTTTCGACTTCCAGCCATTTAGAAATTCGGCATTTATTTTCGCGTTTCTAAATGGCTGCAAACAGAAAACTACTAGGAGACTCGTGATAACGGTACCTCATGCAAAATAATATTATCTAGCGAGCTCTTGTTCTACTTTTCGATTATCTTTTATTTATTTGAAGATATCACATAATTACTATAAAATTAGCGGTATTTTAATTTCGCAGTGATTATGCCTCATAAAGAGATTTCTTAGCACCTTAAATCACTACCAACAAGAGCATCGACTCCTTTTCTGAAATCCTTGTTAAAACGGAATTGGGGGTGAATGTCTAAAAACGAAATTCTTTGACACTATCCTCTTTAAGCAGTTTCATGTATGAGTGTGGGTACGCATGGGAAATTCTGGGTATATAATAGTAATGAGCTTTTAAGAGATTAAACACTGCTGGAAAATTTGGTTTTTAAAACATTCATGGTCTTTGTTTAAGGTTATTTCCTCCTAACATCCGCTTCACATCAGCCGCTCCTGCATCTGCATAGTAGCGTGGGAGAAATACCGGTTACTATCTGCAGCAACTTTTAAAGGATAACGTGTGAAATCATACCTATATTTACAATGAAATTCTTGAAGCAATGACTATGGTTTACTTTGAATTTCTGATAAAATTCACTTCGACAATGTGGTATGGAAATTCTACTTTGTTGAAAGTTAGATATGATATATACCATAAAAATAAATGATATAATTTCCATTATATTAACACTTTTTTTTTCGAAAGAGTTAACGCCCCACGATTATGCTCGGAGATTAAGATGTGATGATAATAATGAAAAAAAAAAAAAATAGTGGAATGAAGAAAGTGTGAGGAAACGATAGAAAACCGACAAAGCTCACATATGATGTTTATCCATCACAAAGCCCACTTGATGCGAGCTGGAATCAAATCAGTAACACTACACATCACTCCATACATCCCTCCTCCATCTGTCCATAGTTCAACGATGCCTTTCTTATGCCAGCCATAATGTCGATGTCACTGTCTTGTTATTAGTGTTGTAAAACCTTTTCTTTTCTTTTGAACATTTTTTCAACCAAAACGCGGCGTTTCACGTTTTTTTTTTTTTTTTTCAGTGCAATAATTATATTGCTTCTTTTCAAATGACGCTTAGTGTAAACTCTATTTGAGGGATGTTTTGACGAGTAGAAAGTACTACATCCTATCTATATCATTAACAGTAAAGTGAAACCTGTCTATCTCAATCACTATCGATTCTATTGAAAAGTGGCCAAGTGGACAGATGGCCAGTTTACAGAAAATAAATTATTTTGAAGCAAAAGATATTATAGACTGTAATGATGTAACAGCTTCTTGTGAAATAACTAATTATCTACATACTAATTATATACAGGGTGTCTCAAAAGTCCCCTGACATAGGATAACTCTTGATTATCAGAGTTACAACAAAATATAATAGAGGAAACTGCCTCCAAATATGTTTTCAATCTAAACTGAAGGAATTTTTCCCAATGTTAAACGAAATTGTAATGTTGCCAATAATAAGAGGGGCTGGGGCAAGGGAGGGCGGGGCGGAAGATGGATAAATTTTGTAACAGTATGGTGAATAGGGGCATGTTAGAAATGAGGGCTGGCCATCGACACGTTAGTGTAAAAGACAGTAACTTCATTCACTTATGTTGTGGGTTCAGGTAAATGGCAACGTTGCATTTTTAACATTAGGCACTTAAAGAGTGTATAGTCAAAACGGCTCGTCCTATTTAAAAAGTTCCTTTACTTTAGATTGAAAACGTTATATTTGGAGACGGTTTCTCCTCTTACATTTTTTGTAAATCCGATGATAAAGAGTTTCCCTATGTCAGGATACTTTTGAAACAAACTGTATTTTAGGTTATGGTTTTGGTATATCAATTTGTGAAATAAGTTTGAATTTGCATTGCAGTTTATAAATGTTGTATAGCACTCTCCATACCAATAGAAATGGAAATTACTTATTTATTTTACACTTTTAAGTGGACGTGAAGTAATAAAAATAAACATTTTTGTATATAACAAACACACAAACGCACACACACACACACACACACACACACATATATATATATATATATATATATATATATATATATATATATATATATATATATATATATATATATATATATACAGATAGTTATCAGAAAAATGAAAACACCTGTAGTTGGCAACACGTCAGATGTATGGGTGGCAGTGGTGTCGTGGCGCCCGCAGCGCCGCACCGCTGGTGGTGGTGTGTTAGGTCGGTCTCCATACTACGTCAGGCGCAGTGGAACAGCAGTGTCCAGTGGCTGCAGCAGACGGAGGTAGTGTAAAATGGGACACCTCTCAGATTTTCAAAGAGGGCAAATTGCTGGTGCGCGGTTATGTGGAGTGACTGTGACGGCAGTGGCTACTGTGTTAGGTGTGTCGCGTGGGACAGTGTCGAAGGTGATGACGGCCTACACAACACACGGGAAAACCACATCGAGGAAGCGGAACAGTGGGCGGAAGAAAATCATGAGTGACAGGTCACGCCGGGTATTAAAGCGCATTGTCACGCAGAACCGTCGTGCCACTGCGGAGCAAGTGACGGAGGAACTCAATCAGTACCTTCCCCGCCCTGTTTCGACAATCACAGTCCGCCGCGAATTACATGACATGAACTTACGGGGTCGTGTTGCACGCGCCAAACCGCTCATCAGGGACCATAACGCTCTCACACGCCGCAAATGGTGCCGCGACCATGCAACTTGGACCGTTGAGGACTGGAAACTTGTGATATGGTCGGATGAGTAATCCTGCACCCTATTCCCAACCACGGGCCGTGTTTATGTGTGGAGAACGCCCACAGAAGCTTATGATCTGCAGTGTCTCCGCCCAACTGTGAAACATGGCGGCGGCTGGGTGATGCTGTGGGCCGCCATTTCATGGTTTTCATTGGGTCCTGTGGTCATACTTAGCGGACGAATCACTGCCAACGATTATGTCGCAATTTTAGGAGACCACTTGCATCATATGGTCTGGATGTTGTTCCAGGACAATGACGCCATCTTCCAGGATGATAATGCACCCATTCACACAGCTAGCGTTGTTGCAGCGTGGTTTGAGGAACATCGGGATGAAGTTCAACACCTCCCCTGGCCCGCCCAATCCCCAGATCTCAACATAATTGAACATCTGTGGTCCGTCTTGGAAACACGACTCCGGCGACGATTTTCACCTCCATCCTCTCTCACAGAACTGGCCAATGCCTGCACGAGGAATGGTGTAAAATTCCACTTGCTACCATTCACGACCTCTATGCCTCCATCCCACGTCGCATCAAGTCTGTTCTGAAGGCGAAAGGTCGCCCGACACCATATTAATCTGGTAAGTTGCAATTTCGTTCAGGTGTTTCCATTTTTCTGATCACCATCTCATTCTACACATTTACTAAGATGTATCTGGTTTTGAATGTGTCCACATGGAACTTTTTTTTATAAAAGTCCTGAATTCGTGAAAATACTACACGTAGCGAAAGAATGGTTTTGTCCCAATGCTATGAAATAACTAGCAAATGTGTTATTAATGTACTCCATACCACAACCAATACCCCCCCCCCCTCACACACACAGCTTGAAACAACAGAAGGACAGAAAAGGGAATACTGCTAAAGTCCCGTATTTTAGCTAGTTATTTAATTTCCGAAAAGTAAGCTGAAATATTACATTGAGTCTCTTCATTTCCAGATTCTATAAAATGTGGAAGTACACATGGTATTTTTATCGTGAATTCTACGGCTAACTCTCTAGTAATATAAGCACATAATATGTAAAGAATATGAACACTGGTTTGTCATTTGCACATTGTTTAAAATTTTGTTACTTCGGCATGGTAATTAGCTACTAAATGATACGGCACATTCTTTAATCTTTTCATTCTTCTATCTGTAACGGTTGATCTAGATAAGGCGGTCAATTCTATCGTTTTCTAATTGTTTTTACATTTTTTTCACATTTGCCTAAGAAAAACTAGTATTAGAAAAAAACTGAGATTTGCAAAGTTGTCTTTTACAATACACCGTAAAAACATAAAATTGTCTTTTTCTATTTTACAACCATAGATATTCGTGTTGGTGTATGGCTATGATATCCCAGCCGATGCAAAATACGTTAGATGTTCATTGTTGAAATTGATCGTATTGACACAATGTTGCACTGGTGGATCAACTATTCCACTAAGTCCTAAAGTGCAGAAGTCCTAAAAGGCAGAAGTCCTAAAAATATGGGCACTAGACCTAAATTTTAGGACTTCTGCACTTTAGGACTTCTGCAGTTTAGGACTTCTGCACTTTAGGACTTCTGCCTCGGTATGATTTTTAGGACTTCTGCCGTTTAGGACTTCTGCCTTTTAGGACTTCTGCCGTTTAGGACTTCTGCCGCGATATGATTTTTAGGACTTGTGCCTTTTAGGACTTGTGCCTTTTAGGACTTCTGTCATTTAGGACTTGTGCCTCTTTCATTCACTTGCTTTAGTTCTGAAATTCGCCACCACCACACGAAATTGGGACGATGCAGCAACTAGTTGGCAATAATGTTACGAACGTATCTAATTCCAACAGTAACAGCTATATTTGTACTACTAAGATTATTATTATCACTATCTGTTCTGCACTTATACACGAATTACATAATACAACCTATTTCATTCTAAGAATTAATTACATAATTAGTTAAGAAATTCTTTTCTTTCGAATGGAGATACGAGAATCCCAAGGCAAATTCCTAAAACAACAATAAATAAATAAATAATAAAAAAAATGTTTAAAAAGCATATTTTACCAGACTTCTGAAACCAAGCAAACATTCAGAATTGCAATATATACTGTGCGGAGCGTATTTTATTAAGAGTAGGACAAAAATCCACCAAAGTTTACTTAATTAGGACAAAAGCTCACTAGACATTTCACGAGTGAACATTAAATACCAACTGTATACATAAAGAACGCAGTAAATTTAAAATTGAGCAAAGAACATTTATTATGCAATACAGTGGGTGACATTCATAAGTCTTAAACGGCACAAGTCCTAAAAATATAGGCACTAGACCTAAATTTTAGGTCCTGTGCCATTTTTGCAGAAATTACTACATAGTCATTTAGGGGTGTAGCCTGCAAATTTTTCTAGGGGAGCATGATTTTTATATATTAAAAGTAAATCAAAAGTTTATTTCCAGATTACGAAAGTTTCAATAAGACAATAAATTTATACATATTACACATGTACACAAATACATAATATTATTATATTTCCAGTTAGTTCCTTTTTGAAACCTGGACCTTGACATAGCGTAAATTTAAAATCACAGCTTGTGGGAAATGTACGAATCAGGTAGTTATAAGAAATCGGAAACTGTTCATGGAAATCCATTTTTTTTTTACTGTATTTATCTTCTGTACTCTTATATAAAAGAGTAAAGATAACTGATTTTTTTGGGCATACTACTACAAGTAGAGTCGTTAAATTTTAATTATAAAATATAATTTTCTTATGAAAGCAGGACATAAGAAAGAATTTTTGGAAATAAGTATCGTAAAAAGAGTGGGGCAAGATTTTTTTAAAGGGTAGTGTATCTCGCAAGTTTCTGAAGCTAGTATAATGAAACTTGGCATATAATCTTTCCTGTTAAAAAAAAACTGCAAATTGAACACATAAAAAGGAAAGAGCAAAGGGAGCACTTTTTATGTTCGAATTTCCCATTACTTACTCAGAAAATATGTAAATAAATTAAGGAAGGATTTGTTTAAGCTTCATCGGAGATGTCAGTGTTCATCTCAGCAACCCCAAAAACTATGGGTTCGACACTAAGATCGATAATTTTTAATATATATCCGCACTTCCTTCCTCCAAGTTGCACCTTCAAAGTGAAATGATAAAACCATCTCAGGCCCGAACCTCATCTATGTTGAAAGTTTTTGTCGAGATCAGTCTGGTGGTTCAAGTGTTGTTAAGTTACAAATATAGTTACTTTCATATATATATATATATATATATATATATATATATATATATATATATATATATACAGGGTGCGGTACGTAAAACCGGCCCGTCGTAATATTCTGGTATATTGTGTTTTTGGCAACACTTAAATAATCTACCTTCCTACCAAGAGATGGCGTGTCGAGGTCGGGTCGACTTACGTGACCTGCAGCAGTCACGTGCAGCCGCAGCCAGTGAAACTTGTCGAAACCAGTTGAGAAAAAGGCCTCGTTGTGTTAAGCCGGGTGAGTGTCAGTGTGTAATAATGCCGTATTCGATACCCGAGCGTGTTGCCATTGTTGAAGGGTTCATTCTGACTTTTACTTATGGGGACTGTTAAAGGGAAGAGTATAGGAAACAAATCCACACACAATTGAAGAACTCAAGACCAGGATCCAGGATGTCACTAATAGCATTACAACACAAGAACTGACAAGGGTATATATGAATCTCCTCAATCGTGCTCACATGTGTGTTGAAGTGGGCGGAGGACACTTTCAGCACCTGCTGTGAAGGTGAGTAGTCATATTCAATACATTACATTTCATTTTATGTGTTCACTTTACGGGCTGGTTTTACGTGCCGCACCCTGTATATATATATATATATATATATATATATATATATATATATATATATATATATATATATATATATATAGTTACAAGTTACATTCTTTCATTTCTAGTCTAGTTAGTTACATTCTAGTATACTGCAGTCAGGGGTGTAGCCACGGGGGGGCCCACCGGGGCCCGGCCCCCCCAAATGAGTTCTTGGCCCCCCCAAATGACCAGATTATAAAACATCATCGTAAGATTACTTCGCTTCAGTCATTTAAAAGTAACAAAGTTTACATATAATTGATAATTTTCGGTAAAATAGTATGGAAAATACAATTTTACCATACCGATCGAAAAATAGTGTGGTATCCAGGGGCGTCGTTAAGGGGGGTAAGGGTGGAGATCCCCCCCAAAAAGTTCTCAATTTCTTAACCAGTTGGCAAATTAAAATACCTAGTTGGCAATTTGAAGAATGCCGCTTTGTTCGTGCTGCAAATCATGATCAGTTCTTTTATAGACTTGGCATAAATTTTGTGTAGTTTCCTATCTTGAAATAAATTGATATACCGGTATTCGTTGAAAACTTCTTTACTTGTTGCAAGTGATCAGTGCCGGATTTACTTACAAGCTAAACAAGCTTTAGTTTGGGCCCACACTGTCTTGTAGGCCCCGGAAACCTGAAGAAAACTGGATATCCATTTCCAATGTATAAGAAAATCAATCAATAAAATACAATTTACATATACGTAGGACGTAGCAACAGTGCTTACTGTTGTGTAGGCTACTATGATGTAAGTGATGGTGCCCCTTCTGCTAGGTTACTTCCTAAAATATCATTAGTTTATCCATTTCTGTATACAGGGTGCCTACGTTCACAGGACACGTAAAGGGCCCCATTACCTTCATCAGCTTAGGGCCCCACTAAACCTAAATCCGACTCTGCAAGTGATCACACTTCACTTTTGTTCATTTGATATTCCTAAACATTTTGAAGAATCTTTAATGAAAAATCGGGAAATTGTACCACTGACAAAAGCTGAATAGAGGTGGCGTGCAAAATTAAAACAAAGACAGACAGAAAAAGCGTTTCGGTTGCAGGTAGAGCATTGGACGCAAAAGCATTTGATACAAGAGCGTATACAAGACAACACGCAGATTGTGGAGATTAATAAGAGAATAATAAGAACTAATAGGCCTATTAATAAAATAAGAACAAGTCAGTGACTAGTTAGTATAAACTTTTTATTATGTATAGTATGTAAATTTGACAAATTTAGGAGTTTTTTTCCTAATAGTAAAATATCAAAGGGAACTAGATTTTGATACCAGAGTGAATATATTATGTAACCGTGTCTGCTTTGTGTGTGAATAGACCTTTCCCTTTGAACAAAAAGTGATCATATTAATACGGAGGAAAACAATAGATTATTTCAGTTGTTTTGCAGTAAGACTCTATTTACAGGGCTTTTCGAGTAGAGAGAATTGAACAAAATGTGTTTTGGGAATGGTATCACAGTAGATTTCTGGGGGTGTTGTTTGGTAGGGAGAAAAGCTACAATGGATGTCAAGCAGTGCCGTGCCTTGGGGTGGGGCGACCACCCCGGGTGCAGATGTAAAGGGGCACAAACTTCGGGAGAAAAATGCATGTGCGTACACATGTATAAAATGCAAGGAAAAAAGTAATTAAAAGTGCTCAAACTCAAGAGAAAGCAGGGTTTAATTTTGAAAATTTTCTACCGCTTCGCGCCAAGCATGGTGGCGCTTCGCGGCTGATCTGTCAATCTCACCCATATGTACGGCGGCACCGTCGTATACTCTTTCCGCGGGCGCTGACTTACCACGGCACGGCACTGGAATCAAGTCATTTCGTCGCTTCCACTGTGAACCTAAGTCCAAGATTTCAAAAGTCACATTTTGGGGTTCAAAACGTCTGCTGGGTGAAAAAATAGACCGGTGTGTGTTTCACTTCATTTTCATACAAATATGTTGCCTTTCCTACCTTATTTTTAATCCTGTAATTGCTTCTTTCGAAAGTAAAACAAAAATTGCAATTCTTTCTTTCTTAAGTCAAAGCATTACATATGTAAATCACAGGGCCGCAACTATGGGGGAGGAAGCGAGGCACGTGCCCCGGGTGCGTGGTTAGAGGGGCGCCTAAAAGGGAGGTTATATATTAGTATTTTTCTGCCGGTATTTAATATATTTCATCAGAGTGCGAAATCATGAAATCGAAGTGGGACAAGACGAGGACTGAAGTTTAAAAAAAAAAAAAAAAAAAATGCGCACTTTTATGCTTTAAAGTTTCGATATAGAAAGTTCACGTATTTAGGCATCCAGAAGTAGTAAATTATACAAAGTTAGGAATTATACTAGTATACCACTGATCACTAGTTCATCTAATAATTAAATATGAAATACACGTTGATTACATATGAATTACGGTAATTACTTTGGAAACTTCTGACATTTCAGTGTATTATCCCCCCCAGCAAGGATTTAGTGAGGGAATTTTGTCAAAAAATATTCAGTGGGGGAATTCCCCTGTTCCTCAAGGATTTCGCACATTGTTTTTCACAATAAATTTCACTATTTCAATTCGATAAGAAATAATGAATTTTTTGTAGAATCAAATCTCATATTATAATATGAATTATAGTGCATTTTCATCTTCTCTAACGACATACATTATTCATTTTGGTAGAAAATCATACTACAAAGACATTCTCTCAGGCTTTCTCCCACTTCTCTGCCAGAGCCTTTTTCCGCACCCTACCCAACAAGATCCGGCGTTTTAGCAAACGTCCTTAAAATATGAAGTACGTAGATGAGCTAAGGAGGTATTTGTGTGCAGGTTAGCCTGGTCTCTCACTGAACCCCTCAATTGAATGTTTATGAAAATTATATGTCCCTATATAATAAGCAGTAAATATAGCCTACCTTATTCTACGTTTTTTAATGCATTTCTACAACAGATTATAGCTTCAGAGGTTCTCGTGAGGATTGGGTGACGCGGATTATCTAACCTAGCCATAAGTTGTCAAATTAGCAGTTGTGCATCGTGCATGGTAATAATGATCCTGAGTTAAGGTGTAAAATTGCACTCCAAAGTGGAACAAGGGCTGTTCGTATTCGTACCTCAGACGAGGCATGGAATGGGACGAATATGAAAATAAGGTTGCTGTAATAGATTTCCACAGGGTTGGTACAAGTGAGACTAAGATTTTCAAAACACTTTTCATTTTTTAATAAGACTTGGCAATTTTTAAAATCAAGACTTGGCAATGTTAAGTTTCATCCGCCCCCCAATCTTGTAATGCTCGCTACGCCGCTGATGGTATCTCTTTCTTATACCGATCGGAAAGTAGCATGGTATACTTTTTTTGTGACAGCAGATTACACAATTTACTGCGATTTATATTTGACAGTTTGATGACAAACGTTTTAACAAGGTACTATAAATACTACCATAAAACATTGGTACTAAATTAATTTGTAAGTACAGTACATTATATTTTTATATGCTCTATCTCGTGTTTTATAAAACATATTTTTTATCATATGGAAAATTTGATGATAAACAAAGTTTTTATTCAATTTTTCAGTCTGGATTTCATTCGCTTTTTAAAAAACGCTACTTGGTGTAAAACAGGAAGTAAGATATAGCTGTTAATAAAATAAATGTTTGTTCAGTCACGAATAATAAATATTTTTGTTAGGAAATCTTTAAGAAATTAAGTGCAATTTTAAAGAAAATCAATCTTACGTAGATAGGTTCTGTGTACAAAGGGTTAAACTGAAATAGTTACGTACAAAGGTATAACATTTGGTCCGGGACAGTAGTTCTGAGTTAAATATAATAAAAACCATCTGGAATATAATTCATGGAGAAAAAGTATAATAATAATAATAATAATAATAATAATAATAATAATAATAATAATAATAATAATAATAATCTTAAAAAGCGGTGCTTTTAGTTTTCCGGAAACAAACCAAAATTTTCCGGTTTTTTTCAGGCCTCAAAAACACCAGCTGCAACACATTTTTTTGGCTTGGCCCCCCTTGAAAAACGACGGGCCCCCCCTACATTAACCTGCTGGCTACACCCCTGACTGCAGTATTTCAATGGTTCGTACTTTAATACATCCCTTCCTCAACCATGGTTGCGGAATTGATTAAACGTAATGTTCTTGTATTAAATAAATGTATTTTAAATGTATATTTCTCATTAATTTCAATTAAGTTGCTTTTCAAAGATCCTCTAAAATTTCAGTGACGCACTATGGGCTATAAGCCATTAACTTCTATGGCCACCCTGCTACAAACTACAGACTTAAATATTCGATAAAGCATTTCAGTACTAAGTAGTTGCCACAATACCAATATGAACGTATTTAATTCCAACGGTAACAACTATGTTAGTAACACTAAAATTATTATTAATAATGATAACGAGTAAGGGTTTAGGATGTTTCAGTGTAGGACGTTTCGGTGTAGGATGTTTCGCTGTAGGATGTTTCGGTGTAGGACGTTTCGGTGTACGGATGTTTCGGTGTACGGACGCTACGGTGTAAGGACGGTTCGGTGTAAGGACACTTGCTGTAAAGGACGTTTCGGTGTATAGCCTAATATTTGATTACGTTAATCATATGCTTGTAATGAACAGGCATGAAGTGTCATAGTGTAGCCACTCTGGAATAGTGTAAACTGATTAACATTGTTATTGAGTCTCATTGTTATTGAGACAGGATGATAATACAACACCAATCCATTCGCAACAACAATTTCTATTCAGAGATGTCCATAGGCGAGTTTTATAGAATAGTAATCAAATTTACTGCAAAATATTCAGCATTATTTCTAAATTGAAATAAATATATTGTACAAAGTTCCTGAGACACAGTAATAATATATACAAACTGAATAATACCTCAAAGGAATTTTTGGCGTGGGAGACCCGGGTTCGATTTCCGGTGAGAGCTCATGTGGTTCGGATTCTACGTTAATCAGTATGTGGACGTCTCATATAGCCTCACTGCTGAACGGGACGTTAAACTCAGAATCAACTCATCTCAACTCAAAGGAATTTTGTTGAAAAAAATATAATTACATAGAATCACTCAACTAAGAATCTAAAATTGTACACAATTCTTTTTAATACTGTAATCACATCGTCAGATTTGTAATTTTCACAAACGTTGTTCAGTCTCTTCGTAACATCGGCGTATTTTTTTCTTTGTTCTGACTTCATATCCCCCAATTAACTTATTTTTTCCATTTGAACAGCACTAACAAGGAGACTTACGGAAGTGTAATTTACTGATTTGAATGAAACTTTGCATACTTGTAGAATATCAAAAAATAATCGTCACTTTTATTTTTAATTTTTTTTTTTGGGGGGGGGGGCAATGGTGCGGGTTTAAGGGTAGAAACCACTCTTTGAACGTTAGAGGTGGCCTCCAAGCATAAACAGAAAGCAATCATTAAAATAGAAGATTAAATGATACGACCAGCTTACTGCCAAGGAGGTTTTAGGATAGGTGATTCAGAACCTGACGTTGAAATTACAAAATTCAAATTGGCGGATCCAATATGATGATTACAATTACAAATAGTCTTCTGGTTTGAAATGTTCTGCAGTTAGCCAAGAACAATTATAATTGGCAGGGGCTACTGAGAGAAGGTGCAGACTGATTTGAAACCCCCTTTTGTACTTATTTTAACAGGACGTTTGATTAAATCTATAGCCAAAAAGTTAGAAGCCAATGCCAATGCATTTGTCGCGAATGTGAAGCAACACATATTGGAAAATTAAATATTTATAACTCTGAGCAATAGGTTTAATTTTTAAATGCAGACGGGACGTACTCTAGTGTTTACAGGGACATAAACAGTAGAAAGGGTGGTACAGTCAGTAAATTCTATGACTCGTAGCTACATCATACAGCCTTTAATTTCTGCAAATAGTGTTTTGTTATCACCATTTTTAATTGTTTTGTAGGAAAACAATGGAACATTTGGTCTTATAGTCCAACACAACCTCTTTAAATTTGAAGATATCCTTGTAAAAGCATCAAATCCGGAAAAATTAACATCAAGTCTTGTGAGATCATGGTTCCAAGAGATTTTTCTTCAAGCGTCTAATGCAAAGTCCATTTTGTTATTAGTTTCGTGGAGTGGTCACAATTCAACTTTGACCTATTTTAAGAACAAAAGAGTAACTCATAATAGAAACAATTTCTGCAGGAACAACTTTTAGGATTCAGCCTCTTGTGTTCTTTAGGCCGTTAAAAATTTTCTTGAGACATTTTTCTGACACTGTCCTTCTCTACAACTATAACATGAATTTATATCTCCGTAATAATATAATTAAGATCTCATCACTGATTCATAATCAGTTTTCTTTTCCTAGATTTGCTAATCTTATTGGGTATGCATGATATAAAAGCGGTTATTGGAAGAAAAACCACCTGTGTTTGAAAATTGTCTTACAGATTGTGCAGCATTTTGCGATTTGTGCACAGTTATTGCCGTAATAAGGTGTGTGTGGTGTACACAATGTTTATGCATCACACACTTTTTTACTATATATCATTACCGTAAAACGTTTTCCCAATCAATTAATAATTATAACATTTGAGGATATAAGAAGTTCTGACATAGAGTGAAGCGAGGGGACTCACTATAAATAAGTAACCCTTGCCAATTACAGAAACATTTAATTTTTATTTTATTTATTAATTTATATATTCTATTTCGTGAATTTATTTCTCCCTAACGAATAATTTTCATTTTGAAGAGTGGACGTTTCGGTGTAAAACATTAGAACTTTTACACCGAACCAGCCTCACACCTAAACGTCCTTACACCGAGCAATCCGTACACCGAAACGCCCTGTACCAAAACGTCCTACACCGAAACAGCCGTATCCCAGGAGTAGTTAATTACGAGTATGACAATTATTTGCTACAGAAAGACTTCTGTACAAGAAATATATGTGTAAAAATAATTTACTTCAAAACAACACAAGGAAAGCAAAATTTATGACGTACATAACTAAAACACAATATTATGTTACTAATATGAAATCAATGGTGTGGAAATAGAGAAAAACAGACATTATGAAAGATCTGGGAATCACATTTGGTAGAAAGTTAAAATTTTGTCAACATAGAAATAAATATATCATGGAAAGAGTAAGAAAGGACAATAGGCTTCATTTATTTATTTATTTATTATTTCAGAACGATAGAATATGTATTTATACAAATAACTTGTAAGAACTAAGGCTCTGTAATATGAAACAGTATATCTAAAACTTTGACTAACAGATTGACAGTATTCTTCTTACGTACGCGATGGTAGCGCCACAAGAGATTTTTAGGACTTCTGCAGTTTAGGACTTCTGCACTTTAGGACTTCTGCCTTTTAGGACTTCTGCCTCGGTATGATTTTTAGGACTTCTGCCGTTTAGGACTTCTGCCTTTTAGGACTTCTGCCGCGATATGATTTTTAGGACTTGTGCCTTTTAGGACTTCTGCCTTTTAGGACTTCTGCCGTTTAGGACTTCTGCCGCGTCCCCATTCCACTGACACATCTCTGGTCTGAGATACCATAAGTGATACTCGTCGCTCACCTCTTGGCATCCGCCGCGCGAGGCTGGCTCAAGTGTGGTTGTCTGGCAGGATGTCTCTGTCATTCAACCACCGTTGGTATACCCTTGACACTCTGGTCCTTGAATTTTCCACAAGTGCGGGTGTTGCAGATATACTGACATTAGCCCTTCCTGCTCCCACAATTTGCCCAAGTACGTAAAGTTCAAAGTACGTAATTCACCTCACCTTGTTTGAATACTGTGTTCGACTGTGTTCAGTAGAGGTGCACGTCTTCTCTTGTTACCTGCTTGTGACGTGGGAACAACATGTTATAACCCTTTGGAGGACCAGTCTATGTTATGCTGGGTGTTCCTAATGCAATGATTCAGTATACATCTACGAAATTATTTCATTATTTTAAAGTTTTTGAGTTTTACAACATCAAGTTGATCATTGACCAGTGACGGTCTTACCTTGGCGCGATTGGCTCGGCAAGTCACTACAATTTTTGAAGAAAAGAAATGAAGTAGTTTTCTATTTAGTTATTATTTTCTCATCAAATACCCGTTACATAAAATCAATCAATCTTATCCACTAATACCGGTACTACTGATTCTCTTAGAGTATGGTTCCCAATCTCGACTCGCAAGTCTTACTCCTAGCACATGCTTCGTTAAGACCTTGTGCGATGGGAAGTGAAAAATGCGAGCGCTGTTACATGGTTACCATGCCATGTTGAAGCAATGCTCAAATGTGTAGCTTTTGCAATTTCGCAGTTCGGATAGCATCGCAATAGCTTTTATTCGTAGGTTGAAAACACGGCGTTGGTAGTGGATTCTAGCCATTACCAGAAAATAAACACTGAGAGGTTGTCATTAATAATAAATTCGGTAATTCTAGCCAATTTTGTGTTTCGTGAAGTGAATGAATACAAGTATCCGTCGGATTCCCTAAATATAGATCGCGTTGAATCTAACACTCTTCACACACATATATATCGGTCAACACTCCTGGAAGAATGTTCAAAAAGCTGGTTTAATTAGTTTCGTGCGTATCTTTAGTGAAATTGTGAATGATTGGAAAGTAAGTGTGTGTAATATTAAAATTGATTTAAGGTTCCTTGACAGACATAATATTACTTTGTGTTAATAGAAGGCTTATAATACTCGTACTTATTATTATTATTATTATTATTATTATTATTATTATTATTATTATTATTATTATTATTATTATTATTATTATTATTATTATTATTATTCAGAGAATCTCAACTGTTGGGTCACAACCCTCTGATAAGTCCTGAGGAAAGTTTTGATGGATCAGAAACATTTGTAGCGGGCTAAACTGTTAAAGTTAAAAATTTCTGCTGTACAAAGAATAAATTTTCTGAAATTTCAGATAATTCTATGAGTAACTTGTGTCGCTTTTCACTATACGACTGGGTGAAACAAGAAGCAGTTCTTAGGTCCAATTTAAAGTAAAATTTTGACAAAATTTTAGCACTAAGACTATATATATATATATATATATATATATATATATATATATATATATATATATATATATATATATATATATATATATATATAGAGAGAGAGAGAGAGAGAGAGAGAGAGATTAAACCCATGAGTCATTTGTTTTCTGAGTATGATATAAGAATGTTTGATTGTTTTATATCTGCATTCTAAAGAGTATTTTCCTTATACTTGTGAAGTTCGAAGTTAGCATACACTGTAAGAAGTTGGGAAATCGTAGTAGATATTGGGTTGTTGTAAAATGAAACCAGAATTTTGATTCAATCGCGAATTCAATCTACCATAACTTGCCTGAAGCTGAGAGAAATTAATCGAATTAATACCATCCATTACCAATACATTTGAGATTACGAGAATTACAGTCATGAAAAGTTGCGATTCTAGAGCGAATAAATTCTTAGAAGGCAACTTGGACACACTTGGTTCTTGAAGACGAATCTGTTCAAGAACATGTTCAGATGCTGGAAAAGTTAGGAGTCAGGGGAGAGCATGGTGTAAAGAGAGCGTTTCGTATTACAATACATGTAACGTTTGTCACATTGTTGTCATTCAATATGATTAGACCATTCCTGTTGACTAATGAAAGAAATATACGTTTCAATTTTTTTTTAGTGTATTCTCTCAATATTCTGAATTCTCGGGAGTGAGGATTTGTGAGGATTGAGTAAGATGTAGTGGATCAGTGCATCTACGAAGCATATCACGGCCAACATAAACTTTTCTGAGTGTAACGACGGCTCTGGAAAAGTTTTAAGAGAGGAAACGCAATTTAATCATTGGTAGAGTATATTGGTTGTCGCCCGTACAAAATTCATTTATCTTTGCACGTGTCAATATGATCAAGAAATGGATCGTTTTTTGATTCTCGGCCAATTCGTGTGGTATCTATTTCTCCATTGTTTCCCAAAATGCAGTGCTCTGTTCCCGGGTTCGATCCCAGCCCCCGCCAAGTGAACTTTGTGGTGGACAAACACCGTGTGCGTGGGTTTTCTCGGGGTTCTCCCGTTTCCTCCCACTTTATTTATTCCACCATTCCATTCATTACTCATCATCACCGTCTCCTTTAGCCTAACCGGCATAACCGTGGGACGTAAAACTCAATGATTTCATTTCATTTCATTTGCAGTGCTCTGTTCGTATAAACAACACTGAGTTAATCTGCAACTTCTTGTATCGTTTCCACTGATTTGCTTCGGCGATCACCTACCATTAATTCGTCGTCACGAACAGAAGAACAATGTCCATCATATCTTCCAAACATATGTCACTACAATAGGATTTTCGTGCCAATTCTGCACAGCGGGTATATTCGCTCACACTGTTCATAGTTCATTAATGTTTCGAGCTGTTTAGACGCTTCCTTTGCGAAAATCGTGTTTTGGCATCCTATTATTTCAGTCTGGCGAAAATCATGGTTTGGTATCCTATTCTTTTTTAACCTGAAAAAAGACGACAGTACAGAGAAATTTTCTATGGCCAATATATTCAAGAAGTGCAGAACACAAGCTTTCGAATGATATGTAACACAGTAGTACACAGACACAATATCTTATGGTCACAAGTACGTGTCTAAGTGAAAATATCCGAAATCTTGCATAAATTTTTCAACTACCCAATACATGGCAACATTCTATTAGTACGCAAATCATCAGAAAATCATATAATTGGAAGCCTCCAAGAAAATGTTCACATCATTTCGAGTTGCGCGAGTCATCTATTTTTAATCACGAGCCCTACCATTAATTTCAATCACTGGATCAATTATGTTGCTTATCATTGGAATTGACGTGTTCTTAAATAAACGTATAGTGTGCAGGGCTTAAAGTCTACACTAACTCCTGTGTAATAATAACACTATCTATTATCATAGCCGCCACCCTGCTGTGACATTTCTAATATAGCTTTGCGTTATTCAACGGAGATTTCAATCTCATTCACTGCAACCGCCTCCCGGTGAATATGTAAAAATTTCATTACATATTCAACGAGAACTTTCAAACTCAAAACTTGCTGCTGACAAACAGACTGCTCATCTTAGTGACACTCCAATGATCATCGGCCTACTATAAACATTAAAATACCCAGTGATGACACAACTCTATCACTAATGGACATGAAACTTAATGCCGATCTTGTTTGGCTTTGAGGACAAACTGTGCATGCTCGCTCTATTCTTTTTCGCAACAACGCTTCTTAATAAAACAATATAAGAGTGCAACAGTGTTTTGTGCTATAATTATTCACAGTACTACTATACAATACAGCATTGTTTAACAATTGAGGTAATATCAAAAACTAGAGATGTCCCAGTGTTGATTCGAGCGTGCTCTCGATTGTAGTGTTTGATTCAAGATATCCTCTCACAAGATGGCCTATTTCGCAAGTTTCAGTCAGCGTATAAATAATAGTGGGGACCATGCGTATAAATAATGATAGGACCCCTCAGTTGGGAGCTCTCTAATTTGTAATACGAAACCATAGGCAACGCTGTTGTGAAAAGTGCGTAAACTTTACAATAACCCTGCCAATTAGTAACATTTTGGTCCTTGTACCTTTTTAGAAGATACTACACTTACTAATGGTACACATATGGCGGGCTAGTTATCTACACCTCTGCCATATATTGCATTACTGTCATATTTGTCAGCGCTCTGCTTTTGGGGTATTTTACTGAGCTTAATTCCTCAAATGGTGCAGATGAAAGAACAGTGGAAGTCAAGAAAATCTGTGGAAGGCAAACTTGGAACAAGTGACTAAAAATTACTGTAGACTTTGAACAATACCAAATGCTAAAACCTCTTACGTTATTCGCTCTACGCTTTACGACACTAAATCGGAAATTATTATTTTTAAAGGTAAACCGTAGCGCCTGTGATTTTTAACTAACAAATTTCACTAAAACAAAAATAATTGGTAGAACCGTCTGCTAAAGTTAACCTGCAACCATTTACAAACATGCTTTTTTGTGTGCAGAATATCGATAAATAACGTGGGACTTGTAGACCTATTTTAACAGTGAGTGAGGATTATTTTATGCAGTAATTGCTATCATTAGCAATTTTTAACGTAAGCAAAGTAGGCTACTTCCTCTACAACCAAACAGTTGCCTTGCCAAGGTGTCACAGAACACTTGTATGTTACATAATTTTGGCAAAATTTCCAACAACTCATAAACATATATTATAGTTCAATAAATAAGCAAACTTAATAGTTTGACAATTATCTAGGTACTAGTCTTTACGAGCCTTTTCATAATGTACTGTAAATACAATGCATATGCCTATTCACACAATGTTATTACAAGTACACAACCACATTGTACTATTGACTGTTACAGGGTAAAAGAAGAGAGAAAATGACTTACCTTTGACATACTATGAAATTCCAAAGAACGTTGATTTTTTTTCGTAGTACAATTTTCCTAGGAGCACAGACAATCACCAATAAAACAGGCATAAATTACTATGGAGCCTTATGCGAAAAACACCTCTTCATCCTCTTCCAATATGGTGGATCGATTCGATATATGCAAGTTCGATACCATCAAAAGTCTCGCCAACGTTTTTAACCGACTTAAAAAAGGAGGTTTTTCAGTTTACCTGTATGTGTATATGCTTGTACGGATGGTTATACGCGATTATCTCGAGAACAGTTGCTCATAACTCGATGCTGTTTTCACTGATCGAATAAGCTATTTCCAAGGAATATTTATAATATAAAAATTTGAAAAAATAGTAATTAATTAATAATTAAAAAAATACTGTAGATAATTCCTGCAACGCCTGAGAAAAAATATCCTAAAATAAACTGCAACCAGAAATCCAGCAGTGTAAGGGGGATTGCATACGATCAAAAAGTACGAACAATTTTGTCGGTTTGTTCACATGTCTATCTTGTTCACATGTCGGTCTTGTTCAACTTTTGCCAAAATATTTTGCACTGCTATGATTGGTCACCCCCTGTGAAAAGGATCTTGAAGATCGAAATTTCCAGAACAAAAGCAACTATTTTACTTACTTGTGTGTTTGTGTTTCCTGTTTGAAGTGCCTAAATATCCGCAACCTACTAACAGGAAACATATAGGGGGTCACGATGGCCATTGGTGTAGAGGCTTACACCTGGTTTCAAGAGTCGGAATTTGATTCCAGGGCATATGACTTGGTGACGGACGACATTAGAAGAGAGATTCAAATATGGGATAGAGAGGGATACATTCATGTATGCAAGCTTAGAACTGCAGAAACAAATGATCCGACAGCATCCATATTTTGAGGAAAATTATGATTTTCTGAATCATAGGTTTTCAGTAAAACCTTTGAGCATTACACCTACAATTGTCAAATTAAGGTGAAGAACCTTTTTTTAAGCATCAGATGATTGCGCAGTGAAGGAAAGATCTTAACATATGGAGAAAGAAGAATTGAAAAATTCACAGTTTTCAGAGACGGGTTTTGAAATAAGAACCTTTCGGTTATGAAGCCACGACGTTAATCACTTACCCACGAAAAAGAGTAATTGATTAATCATGTTTTTCTGGCATATTTCGAGAATACCAACACTTTCGAGGCACGAAAATTGGAAATATACTCCTATTATTAATGTTTCCTGTTTAAAGTGCCTAAATATTCACAGTCTACTTACAGCAAAGTTATAGGGAGTCATGATGTTCATTGGTAGAGCGCTTACATTTGGTTTCAACAGTCGAAGGTTTGACCCCAGACCATGTGAGTTTGTGACAGACGACATTGAGAGAGAGAGGAGAGACATAATTCAAATATGGGGACAAAGAGGAATACATTGACATATGCAAACTTAGAATCGTAGAAACAAAATCGGACAGCATCCATATTCTGGAGAAAATTGTGATTTTGTGAAGCATAAGAATCAAAGTTTCTCATTTGAACCTGCGAGCATCACAGTCGCAGGTGTCGTATTAAGGTGGAGCACTCTTTTTCAAGCATTAGATTATTGCGCAGGGAGAGAAAAATCTTAACATTTGAGTAATGAGGAATTTTAAAAATTACAGCGTTCGCAAGTAGCCTTCGAACTGAGAATCTCTCGACTATGAAGCCACGACGTTAACTACTCGCTCACGGAGAATGTTACGTGACGGATCATGTTCTTTCATATCTCAAGAATGCCAACACTTTCGAGGCATGAAAATTGGAAATACTGTATACTATTACTTCTACTAGGAATGGATATTTATTATAAATTCTCAAACAGGCGTTGCAATGTGTCCAGAAGCAATGTTTAAGGCGCATGGTAGGCGGAAAAGTTCAGTGTCTGAAGTACTACAAGGTCTCACAAGTAAACGCCATCTCCCAACAATCCGGAATTTAGACATGGCAGTACATATATTCGTAACGTAATAACCTAGATTAGTAAAAATTCTGATAATAGGGAATAGGAATTAGAAGATTCTAAAGCTAACATTGTAATCTATGAAAATTTTATTTGTATGTTAGTGTTAGTCTTCTACAAGCTCTCCTTGGTGGTCTAGTGGATAGCGTGTATGTCTTCGGTGCACGTAGTCCCGGATTCGATTCCCGATGGGAGAGTGTAAAATGTTAATTTCACAATTATTCACTTTTATGAAACATCCATCTCCTTTAGCACATAAAAATAATCTGTGGGCAGTAAAACTAAAACTTTAATTTTCGAACATCTACTTATGTTCGACAGAGAACGTTTGATTCTTATACTTCAGAAAATCACAATTTTCCTCAGAATGTGGATATTGTTTGATAATTTGTTTCCCCAATTCTAAGCTTGCATATGTGAAAGTATACGTTTCTAATCTCCATATTTCAATCTCTTTCAATGTCGTCCGCTACGAACTCACACGGCCTAAAAATAAATCTTCGACTTTTGATACTAGATACAAGAGTTCGACTAATGGGCAATCTTGACTACCTGTAAATTTGTTGTTAGTAGGCTGCGGTTATTTAGATACTTGAAACAGGAAACAGACAAAAAAAAAAAAAAAAAAAAAAAAAAAAAAAACTAGTGAAACAAGAACAAAAAATAGGCATATAAAATAGCCAAAATAGACATAATATACACCAAAAGTACTCGAGAACTCTATATAAACATTTACATGTAGTCACTGAGAAAGAAAGAAAATTAATCATTGAAAAACATTAATTTCTTTCAGTTGTTTATTAGTAAATGAGTCTAGGCGAATTTATCTCTGAACGGAAGTAGTATATCATGTCACAGTAGCAATGAGTTGACGATGGTTACTAGACAGTTTGCATCCCCACCGAAATAAAATCGTAAAATGTAGCGGTTTTGTGGAAAGTTCACTCATCTTTAAGGCTCAATACCTTATGTCTGACTCTAAGAATTCCATCACTTTGCACATCTACTAGCTTCAATTATCAGATGTTATATGATGTTAGGCCGAACCCGCTGAGACTGATATATCTTGCGATTTGGGACAATTAGTGTGTGGATTTACCTTACCAGTTATGCACATTGAATAAGATTGGTTGAGTGCATACAGTTGGTCCGCAATATTCTACTGTAGACAATATGACGAATGGTTCTCCAACTCTCCTTGAAGTGTCTGTGTTCGTGTCTATGTCATACAGAATTAAGTAGAAAAGATATTAAGAATAAGAGGAAGACCATGGAGACGAAAGTCCCAGTTATAATGCAGGGGCACTTGTAAATATAGCGAAGTCCGTGGGACTTTGAATAAAGCAATTATATGATTGGTGGCGATGGATAGGTAACGAGCTATAGAATCGTGTACTACCGGGCGTTTTGTTTCAAAGTGACCGAGCCATTGTATGACGTCATACTTCTAACATGGCCGCCAACGCCGACATCGATGACTTTTGAGCGTTATACAAGCTAAAGTTCTCAACCGATTTTCATGGGAGGTGGCTCATTTTATTTCTTTTGGCTGTTACATGTGCCTTTTGCATAGATATTTACCAAATAAATAGCTTCACTACTTCAAAAATTAAGAAAACTATCAAAACTGGGGTAAAATTAAATCGCTTTTTTCGAACTCCAATGGGCATACCGACTAAACTAGCGAATGGGTTTTGTTAAGTGTCTCATTTTTCAACATGGCTGCTAATTATAAGTATTGCATAAATATTTACCAAACACATAATTTTGTTTATTTAGAATTTAATAAAAAGTCGACCAAATTTATGTATTATTGAGTATTTTTGAAAGATATGAAGTAAAATATCGACAATGTAAATGATGTGAGATATAAAATGTTAACAAATCATTATGCCGATAAATACGTTAAATTAAACAAAAGTTTCCGATTATAGGGTAATTTATTTCCGTATTGTAGTGGACAACTTCCTTATTACCGTTAGAATAAGATATGAATTCTAATTGAACAAAAATGAAAATTAGTAAATATGTTGGGTTTTAAAAGCAAAACAAATACTAAAATATTTCAAATACACAAACAAAACCTTTTTATAGTTACACAATTGTTTAGAAAGAAAACTAATAATACAACTTATGAGTCATCATCTGAGTCCACAGTTGCATTTGATCGTCATTTTCACTGTCTTCACAATGTGTTTCCTTCGCTCCACATTTGCAAAGTTCTGTACATCTAAATGATTGAGCACGGCATTTGCAATTACACAATTAACAGCATATCGTCCTCTACACAACCGCAACGTACCAATTTTAAAATAGTTTCTGAAGCGCATGGTACATGACTCATGATAGGAAAATACTCATTTCTCCTCTTTTCCTAGTGAAATCTAGATAGTCAGAGAGATCCTGGTGTGAAAAATTAGCTCGTCGCCGCTCCATCACTTGGTAGTGAGTTCTTAAGATGTTTTGGTGTAAAACTGGACTTCTTGGCGACAAATTTTCACTTTGAACGTATTTTCCGGTAAACAGCCTCCACTGGAGCTTACCAATGTCTGAAAATTGTTTACCTTGTAAATACATGCGACAAATGAACCTTTCTATTAATTGTTCATCTCCAGATGTAAAACTTCCTGAGTAGCCTAATCTATCAAATGCCTCTAGAACATTCTCTTCTGAAGATTCAAAAACGTTCCAGAAAGATTCTTTTTCCTCTCTTCTTGAAGCAACCTACTGCATCACATCAAGACAGAGAATGAAATCCTAATAATGTCTTAACTTGATTGCTATTTAGGCAGGAGTAAATACGATTAGGTTCTATTGACCTTCTATTAGGTCCAGTTTCGGTCACAAGCACATTGAGTGGTGGAAGCAACTGTGACTTCACAATGACAGGACAAACACGTCTTTATCTGTCGATTAGATGTGGTGGATAGAAGCACGAGATGATACATGTAAACAGTGTAAAATAATTTTTGTATCAGCTTGACTACTTGAAAGTTGTGTAACATCATTTTCCCCGAAGATTTCGCCTTGTTCCTCCAAGCCGCAACTAAAGTTGGGTTTTTAACAAGACGAAATGCCCTTTTGTTCTTTAGGAAAAGGTGAAGCTCTCGAACAATAAAACAGAACAATGAAAGTACTTTGAGGTATGGTAAACATCCTTCAATGAAAACCGATCTTAAGACGTTTTTTCTTAGCTTCTGCTTAACTTTCTAGGATATCTATAGAACCTAAAGGAATCCTGGGTATGACGGATAAAAACAGGTAAAAAGACTATCATCTTATAGCATGCAAAGCGTCTCGCAAACAGAAATGTGCTCAAGAGATTTATGACTCTTTTGAAAGCAAATTCCGTAACTTTTGAAGGAAAAGAACTAATTACTATCTCAACAAAGCTGGATTTTCCGGAATTTATCCAGAATGATACAATGAGTATATCTGAAAAAGGACCTCAGGGTACAATGTTTTCAAACAAAATGGGATTAAATCAGATAAATATAGTCTATGGGCACCAGTTGAAAAAGCAAATCTTTAATTGTGTAGTAAAGCGCAAAATGTTTTACTGACGAAATTGTCAGATGCTGTGTTGCAGTTAAAGGCAAATCGTTCTCTGGAGTTGACCCTACATCGATCTCTAGCAATGTCTCAGTGATTATGAGTTTTCAGCTGTTCCCCGATCAATGTTTAATTTTGAGGGATCAATGATTTTACCTTCCAACAAGAGCAATTTGATAAATTCTTGAATGCCTTGTATCGCCAATCTCTGACAATACAAATAAACAAGTTTCATCTACATACAATAAACCAGTACTTCACTCGAAACAAATTACTCCCTAGGGTGGGCCGAAAATTTTTTTTTAAGATATTCAGGATTGAGTAGTTATCAAAAGTTGTGCATTGGTACGAAATGAAGCCATGCCAAATATGTTGATTTTAAAACAATATTTAACCGGGCCCCCGTGGCCCTAAAGTTCCCAATTTTTTGTTCAAATAAAATGGTTTTAGGTAATAATAACATTTTACCAGACAATACTATTAATACATAAAACATGAAATACATGGTTTCAATATACGCATATAACTATTAAGAGCTTAACTAACTTTCATAACTACCATATTAACACACGAAAAACCTTTGTGTTGAGCCCAACTCAGAACTCTCAAACTTTAAGAGAATATCACTTTTTCGCATCTGGATGCAAAATACATAACACTGGCTTTCCGAAGGCGGCGCTTACATTGCTGAATTCAAATAAACTAGAAACAATATGGCTACGAGCCTCTCTTCCTGTATTGTCTTGACTTCGAATTAAGCATATGATTTTGAATTACAACTCAAAATGCAAAACGATCATTAACCCCATTAAGAAATGAGATATCCCCCATTAAGAGCCAAATTAAAGAAATTTAAGAACGGTGCTCAGAAGCTATGTGATATGTTCTCTTGCAAATGCTGCGATAGATTAACCTGTAAGTGTGGTAAATCAAATTATATACCGCTTTTGGACTGGAAGCTCATATTAGATCAGAGAAATCAGAGACAAATGACGAGTTGCAATGTAGATGAAGCAGAAACCCATAGGCTCAAAAGAAAGCATGACACACAGATTGATTATGATGCTACGGTACCAATTACAAGAGGGTTACAATCGTTAGCCTCAATCCCGTACTTGGAACATACATTAAGCGCTTCCACCCCGAATTCAGACGATGAAGAGTTCGCATGGAGCAATCATTTGGAGAATAAATCTAAAGCAAACCTAAATAAACAATAGTGAGCCCTAAACAAATGAGTACCGCAAACGATTTAACAGGTATATCGAATAGGTCGGCTGCTAAAATTGTATCCGCTGTTTTAGAAGATATGAATTTACTGAACAAAATTAACTAAGACAAGGTAGTAGATAAAAACAAAATCCGTACGAAACTAGCAAAAAAGAAAAAGAAAAAAGAAACCGTCTACAGTGTAAAGCTACTAATTTTAAGGGTCTCTATTTTGATGGCCGAAAATACCAAACTATAGTTCTAATTGACAATTGCAATAGGCAAAGCACTGAAGAATATGCGGATTATATCGATTTGACCGATTGGTCAGAAGTAATAGTAACGAAACCTCCAATTTCGGCTAACGTATCAATAGAAGAACCAACCGAAATGATTGTGGAAAAGAGGAGGTTTCAGTTTGTCACGTTCCCCTTCCACACACAGGCTTTGGAGAGGTGTGTAAAGGTAGTAACAGAATCTTCTTCAGAAGTATGCGGGAGTGTTGCACGAAACGGTTATATTCGAGCAAAACTGGAAGCACGAAAGTATCTACCAAGCTTCGAACATAAATCTCAATATTTTGTTCTAAGATTCAACTAAGGAGCTTTAAGTAAGAGGAGGGTGGGTGGGAGGAACTCGCTGTGTAGCCACCTCCACGTGGTGAGTTCTGCGCTGGTTTGGTGTTTGTTGGTCAATTTTTCAACCTTACCTTATGTATATGTGTCCGTACTATTTTATCTACTAAACACCAATCAGGCGAAGAGCTGCACATCTGATCAGAACATTTAAAATCCTGGGGTCAAGTTAAAGTATTAGGAATCTTAACCAATTTTCTATACATACTTAAAATAATGGTATTTATATTTTAAAAAAATAATAACACTTTTCGGACCCGCAGGGCCTGCTGAAATATTTTTTTCTGCCTCTGTTTTGGGGAAGAAACATAGCATTATACAACTTTTACACGGTACTCAAACTTAATTTTCTGAAAACAAATATTTCAATATTTTCACTACTCACAACCATATTTTTTTCTGCATTAACGTTCTTTTGGGCTCCCGGGGCCCGGTTAAATATCTTTTTATCCGGCTCTGTTTTGGTGAGGAAACATGACATTATAAATTTTGCATGGTACTCAAAATTAACTTTCTAAAAAAATATATTTCAATAATATTTTCACTATTCACAACTCTTTTTTTTTCAAAATTAACGTTTTTTGGGGCTCCCGGGGCCCGGTTAAATATCTTTTTATTCGGGTCTATTTTAGTGAAGAAACATAATATTATACAACTTTTGCATGGTACTCAAACTTAACTTTCTAAAAAAATATTTCAATATTTTCACTACTCGCAACTATTTTTTTTTTTCAAAATTAACGTTCTTTGAGGCCCACGGGGCCCGGTTAAATATCTTTTAATCCGGCTCTGTTTTGGTGAGGAAACATAATATAACATTATACAACTTTTGCACGGTACTGAAACTTAACTTTCTAAAAATATATTTTAATAATATTTTCATTGCTGGCTACTTTTTTTTTTCAAAATTAGCGTTCTTTCGGGCCCCCGGGGCCCGGTTAAATATCTTTTTATCCGGCTCTATTTTGGTGAAGAAACATAACGTAATATTATACAACTTTTGCATGGTACTCAAACTTAACATTCTAAAAAATATATTTTAGTAATGTTTTCATTGCTGGCTACTTTTTTTTTTCAAAATTAACGTTCTTTGGGGCCCCCGGGGCCCGGTTAAATATATTTTAATCCGGCTCTGTTTTGGTGAGGAAACATAATATAACATTATACAACTTTTGCACGGTACTCAATATTAATTTTCTAAAAAAAATTTTTTTCGGCCGTTTTCGGCCCACGACTCCCATGCAACACTCTGTAGCAGCCATTGACAGCATGGCTGAGGTACAATGTATGTTAAAAAAATTCAAGTGTAAAGATGTGTTGAGACCTTAGAATTGGGTTAATCAAAAAGATGGATCCGTATCTAATGAAATATGACGAAACTCACTTAGTGTTTTACACCTCAAACATTTACTGAAGAACTCAATGAGATAGAAAATGATTAGTTAAATAACACCTGTTCAATATAAAATCATAGACTCCACAGATATAAGGAAAGTAACCTGGAGATCTTAACTGTCTCATCACAGGATTAAGGATGAGTTGACGGCTTACCTCGCTTATAAATTATTGTTGCTTGCACAGAAAATAAAGTAAAATTTATCTGTCTAAGTCTTCGGGTAAAAATGATGTTACACAACTTATTTTACACTGTTTAAATGTATCATCTCGTGCTTCTATCCACCACATCTATTCGACAGATAAAGACGTGTTTGTTCTGTCATTGTGGTGGTTACAGTTGCTTCCACCACTCAATGTGCTTGTGACCGGAACTGGACCTAATAGAAGGTCAATAGAACTTAACCGCATTTACTCTTGCCTAAATCCCAATCAAGTTAAGACATTATTCAGATTTCATTCTCTGTCTGGATGTGACGCAGTAGGTTGCTTCAAGAAGAGAGGAAAAAGAATCTTTCTGGAACGTTTTTGAATCTTCAGAAGAGAATGTTCTAGAGGCATTTGATAGATTAGGCTACTCAGGAAGTTTTACATCTGGAGATGAACAATTAATAGAAAGGTTCATTTGTCGCATGTATTTACAAGGTAAACAATTTTCAGACATTGGTAAGCTCCAGTGGAGGCTGTTTACCGGAAAATACGTTCAAAGTGAAAATTTGTCTCCAAGAAGTCCAGTTTTACACCAAAACATCTTAAGAACTCACTACCAAGTGATGGAGCGGCGACGAGCTAATTTTTCACACCAGGATCTCTCTGACTATCTAGATTTCACTAGGAAAAGAGGAGAAATGAGTATTTTCCTATCATGAGTCATGTACCATGCGCTTCAGAAACTATTTTAAAATTGGTACGTTGCGGTTGTGTAGAGGACGATATGCTGTTAATTGTGTAATTGCAAATGCCGTGCTCAATCATTTAGATGTACAGAACTGTGCAAATGTGGAACGAAGGAAACACATTGTGAAGACAGTGAAAATGACGATCAAATGCAACTGTGGACTCAGATGATGACTCATAAGTTGTATTATTAGTTTTCTTTCTAAACAATTGTGTAACTATAAAAAGGTTTTGTTTGTGTATTTGAAATATTTTAGTATTTGTTTTGCTTTTAAAACCCAACATATTTACTAATTTTCATTTTTGTTCAATTAGAATTCATATCTTATTCTAACGGTAATAAGGAAGTTGTCCACTACAATACGGAAATAAATTACCCTATAATCGGAAACTTTTGTTTAATTTAACGTATTTATCGGCATAATGATTTGTTAACATTTTATATCTCACATCATTTACATTGTCGATATTTTACTTCATATCTTTCAAAAATACTCAATAATACATAAATTTGGTCGACTTTTTATTAAATTCTAAATAAACAAAATTATGTGTCTGGTAAATATTTATGCAATACTTATAATTAGCAGCCATGTTGAAAAATGAGACACTTAATAAAACCCATTCGCTAGTTTAGTCGGTATGCCCATTGAAGTTCGAAAAAGCGATTTGATTTTACCTGAGTTTTGTGTTTTCTTAGTTTTTGAAGTATTGAAACTATTTATTTGGTAAATATCTATGCAAAAGGCACATGTAACACCCGAAAGAAATAAAATGAGCCACCTCCCATGAAAATCGGTTGAGAACTTTACCCTGTATAGCGCTCAAAAGACATCGATGTCGGCGTTGGCGGACATCTTAGAAATATGACGTCATACAACGGCTCGGCCACACTTTGAAACAACACACCCGGTAGTACACGATTCTATAGCTCGTTACCTATCCATCGCCACCAATCATATAATTGAATTACATATGCCCCCAACTATTAGGGCAAATTTAAAAGAAAGAAGGTAAGAAAAAATGGATAGCACACGTGTCTTTCGTGCACAGGGTCCAAGGTTCAAATCCCAGTGAAACAGCGCTTAAATTTTTAAAGCATCATGATAGCTCGGACTCCGCCTTAAACTGTATGTTCATGTCTTATATGGTGTCTATACAGAAAAGGACGCTTATTACAATCCAACCAACCAAATAAAATGAGGTATATACTTAGTGGTCGACATTGTATATACATATTTACTTAGAAAACTTTTTCTTCTTTCAGTTTATTACTTTTATAATGATTTTACCAACATTCATTTATCTTCTATATTTTACAAGCATGGCATATTCGTAAGATGTCGGAATAAAAACTTATTTCATTTCAGTTTTCTTTGTTATTTTGTTTCTGGTGACTGCTTCTGTAACATTGACTTCTCTTCATGAAAACCAAACTTACTATCTATTATTTATGTTCAGAAGCAAGGAGACCTTTGATTTGAATGATGGCATCACTGCACTTGGCTTCGAGAATCAGTTTCATCTCCCCTAACTTTTCAGAAGTTTGGCAAAAGCAGCAGAGCAGGAAGACATTGTCATGATTTGGACGTTGTTCAGCGGAAGCAAAGCCAACTTTGCCCTAGTTTGTGAATTTAAACTACGAAGAAAGAGAGAATAAAATAAAAAAAAAGAAAGAAAAAGCACGGAAAAGCCCTTTTCCACGACAATACTCCTCCACATGTTTCCCATACGACTCTCCGGAAACTGAATCAGTTGCGCTACAAAGACTTCTTCTCCACGTTGCTTCTCATCTGGTTCTTTGCCAAACATTCACGGTTTCAGATATTCTCGATCGTCTTCACCGTGCAATTCTTTGCAATATAATTAAACGACTGGTATTATCTGACGCCAGGAACTTCCAACTAGAGCGTCTTTTTTTTTTTCATGTCTTATAATAAATAAGTTGGAATGAATGCATCTTTAAGTAGGGAAACCGAGAAATCCATTCTTGGAATTATTACATTCTTGGTTGTTATCATACCTCTAGAACACAATTATCTTAGCTACAGTACACAGACACAGTAGAACCAATCAATTAGGATTAAACTCTATTTCACTTTGAGATAGTAGCAAAAAGGAAGTGACATTGAAGTAATATTAGGGGCGCGCTCACAGTGGGTCCACGGGTTTAGACCCCCTTAAAACTTCATAACTTAATATACACAATATACTCAATATATTTTGTACACTTTTTAAATAAAACTATAATTGTTTAACATGGAAATGATCAATGTAACATGACAATTTGACCTTACACTTCATCTGTACTCTTTCTCTTACAAAAATTATACATATATATATATATATATATATATATATATATATATATTGGAAAATATAGGTGGAAATATTGCACAATTACTTATCGTCTTTTCGAATACAGAATAATATCCTTCAATACTACATGTATATAGACATAATAAATTGTAGTATTGCCCCTCCTCCAGAGCTTGGACCCCTTCCGACAAAAATTTCTGGGTGCGCGCCTGCGTGATATTATGCAGCGAGACAATACTGTTAATGATTGTTAATATTTGTTGAAATAGTACGGCTCAAGAGGTATTAAAAATAATGATAACTAATTAAAACAAATAAACCAAATAACGGTAAGTGACTTAATAATTACAATGACAATGGAACTGATCCGCTTTCAGCTTTTATTACGTTGTCTGAATGATCGGTTTTTCTTTCTCGTGTTGGCAATCGACGGATTCGCACTACAAAACTCACTGAATTCCTCAATACAGGTGACAGATCAATGAAGAGCAATTGTAGTCCACAGAAGGCTAGTGGCAACAACTGATTTGAGCTGCCAAACTTATGCTATGATATGGAATATCACCGAGAAGGAATTAGCTTTGAATTTTTTATTGTTATTCTAACAGGCGTTCTTACTCCCATCCTTCATCTTCTGCAAAAATATCAATGTTATTTCAAGTTTTCTGATACACGTATATTCGAGCGCGAGTAAGTTTGACAATCTTACTTGTGTCATGCTTTTCTTCTCATTGTCGGCTACAGTTAGGATTATAAGTAGTTTTATGGATATATTATGGACTACATACATCACAAAGTTAAATAGGTAAATATGCTTTTGCTTGTCTTGCGTTCTCGTTCTTCCTTAACACAAACTGAAAGGGATGTGGAAGTACAGGAAGGTATTTGTTCTTTTAAATGTCTCTCCATCTGTAGGTTATAATCACACATTGAATGTGACTTCCTCTTTTCTACTCGATACACCCCTGTGAAGGGAAGAGAGAAACCAGATAAGAGATACGCGTAGTTATTTTATGAGTTCTGCACATTTATGTCATTAAAGGAGAACTTGTTTGCTCTTCGCTTCAAGGTGAGAAGCCGGCACCACAGTAGCCGGAAGAAACGAGCAATTGATTTTCGAAGTATTTTTGCTAATACGACGCCCATATACAAATTATCAAAGAACTAAGATATTTTCTTAATTCATTTTACAATATCGGAATTTAATGACACCTGATGTCCGGCTGTGTGTTAAAGACTTAACACATCCCCTGTGTTAAACGCTAACACCGCGGGGTATGTGTTGAACTAACACCGCATAGTGGTAGTCACGCTGGAACCAGTGTCTTGTGTTAAAATTGAGTTGGATTAACACAACCATTTTTTACTGTGTGAGATATTCTACTTTTGGTTAAAAAAAATTGAAACCTCTCTTTTTCTCCCCTTAGGATAGGAATTTCTAAAAAAGAAAATCTTCCTTATCTCTTGCTTTCGTGACAAATGTATTTTCTGTCCAAGTTTCACATTCCTACCACTAGCGGTTCGTCAGGTGAGGCAGGTGAGGCCTGGCCTCACCTATATTCTTGAGTAAAAGTAAATGAACTATTTTCAATAAATTCCAAATTAAGTCAGCATTACTGTGTAGAGTTTGAAATAAAACTTATTTCAAATTATTTAATGTATAACAGAAAACAGACTCCTTAAAATTCATTTACTCAAGTGCAGAAAATGTTTGTAAAAATATTACAGAATTTAAAAGAAATTAAAGGCAAAAGCGAAAATTTATATTCTTTGACATGATAATTTTATTTTTAAAAATTCCAACCCTGTAGTGCGGCCTGAAACAGATTGAGCCTCCTGAGCAGCGAAGAAGTTGCAACGAAAACATCCCTCTTGCAGTTTGAAAGGGGAGAGGGGTAACCTAAGGGCAATAATCTTTGGTTCGGAATTACTCCAATGTTCTGTGTTTGAAGGGAGACCTGTTGAAAATGTGCCGCTGACACGCACTGCGCATGCTTGAACCAGAGAGGGACACTTGTCATACTCTCCGTTGTTGCTCAGATAAGGTTACGCAGTGTAGCAAATTGAATAAATTTAAACGTAAGCTTGATTATAAAGAAGTAATGAATTACATTTGCTATTTCCTTCATATGAACAACATTTAAACTTTTAGAACGTTTTACTGAGGAAGTATATTTCCTTTAAAGGGATTTTTTAATATCTGGTTTCAAAATATATAGTAGTTTATACTTAATTTCTAGTAAACATGCTACAAATGTTGATGGCAAAAGAAAAAAACTATAACAGTTATGGCAATACTGTGAAACACATTTTTGTAGTAAGAGCGCGAAAATCGACGGATAGCGGGTGTAACATCGTGTTTTTCTGCATGTTTTATCTTGTTTTCAAGCGAGTGGCATTGTGTGTTTGTAACAGGTTTACGCGTGTAGTGTTTTTCGTGAGTTTGGGACACTGAGTTGTTTTCGACCGCTATGTTAGATACCATCCCGGCATTTGCCTGGTGTGGGTGGGGGAAATCCAGGAAAAACCTCACTCAAGGTGGCTGGCCTGAAAAAGCTGTTACACTTTTTCGACCTAGTGTCTCCACCGGGAACCGAACCCGAGACCGCTCACACCAAAGGCGAGAGCGTTAGCGACTACACGTGTATCTTCTCTTAATTCATATAAATGCTGTGTTTTGAGCATGAGGGGAGTTAGCGCTTGTCTGCTGTAGGGGCGAGACTTTCGGGGGTTTGAAATACTCAGTCGAGTGGGGATCCGGGAGCTTTGTTGCAGGAAATCGTGAATATAAAAACTCGATTTTTGAGCATTTTCGTATATAATACTATATAATACAACATAAGATTTTTTAAAATAGGAAGTTGTTGGCGAGGAATCAGTCTCTAGTGGGTTTCAGTGGTAATGTAAATAGACATGCTAACTTTCAGACAACACACTCTCAGTGTATTTCAACATTTAGATAGCCGGTATGCCGAGTTAAAATCGTAATAAAGCATACTGCCTCTGCTTGGAGCAACAGTGATTCAACGTTGAAGGAAGAAAAAAGATTCTAGCCCGATGATCGTTATCCTAAAAGTAATGTATTTTGTAACAAAATATAAGGAGATGTAGATTAACGAAAGCCAGTTCGTCTTCTACAGATATAACATTGTCAATTGCATCAATAACGCCTCTACAACGCGGGAAACGTCGACTGTTATGCCTCCCTCATGTGATTGGTTTCATAGTATGCTTATTAGATTATTAGCAGCGGGGAAAAATCGGGGGGAAATCCTGCAACAGGGGAGTGAAGAGCCGATTCACCGCCACCTAACCAAGCCCGCAACCAGCCTCAGAGGTTTGGGGGGGCATGAATATGTTGGGAGGGAAAGTCGTCATTAAAAATTCTCCTACAAATTGTTTTTTGTATTAATAATAGCATTTTGTATTGAGGTCTGGAGGGGCTACGAAAAGTTTAGGGAGGCCTGCTCCCTCTAGTTGCGGGCCTGCACTTAACACTACGACCTGGTTCTCTGTGCCTCACCTATTTATTTAGCCACGAGCCGCCTCTGATTCCTACCTGTAGTTATTGCGGTTTGCGTGATGATGATGATGATGAGCGAATCACTTCTGCTCTTTTATACAATAGGATAGAAGTATAGATGTAGTATTCATCGATCTATTTTATTATTTTTAAAAAAAATATTTTTAGACTATTTTTCTCCCAGCGGTTTTCATTTGTTTGAATAGTCTAAGTATTTGCTTCTTCTCTAGCGCAGATGCTGTTGTTTATGTGATCTCATTTTTATTCCAATGTGAGTTAAAGTTTCCTCCTGTTTTCCTGGTAACCCTGTTCGGCTGATGCCGACCCTCCGCCTCACTCTTGTGTTGCCCTGGCAACGTTTCTCTTGCTCCGCTCTGGCACATTTTCCTTTCTCGCTGGAGCCATCGATTTGAGTGCCCCAGTTCCGGTATGATGTAATGTTAAAGTTTAGTGCTATCTACGAATCAGACAACCTAGCTACCATACTATTAGGCCACACGACTAACATAAACTTCCAAGGTTGCCGTGCATGGCACCAAGATTACGTCAAGCCACATCGAGACGAGACGACAATCGTTTCTGTTTTTATCGTTTTTACAAACATTGCCTTTCTTTTTATGAAAGCCCTTCCTCCTCTGACTTTTCTCTCTGTTCTATTTCGTTGTGATTTACAGCGCTAACATCCACTCTCATCATTCCTGGAAATTGGAATTCTCTTTGCCACTATGATCAACACCATTGAAACAAATGGACGGTGCCGGATTTCATCAGGTCTTGGAAGTGGGCAAAGGAAAGGGGAAGATCATTACTTCAAAGCAAAACTGTATACAGAAAAAAAATCGTGAAATTTTGTGTGTGTGTGAAAAATACAGCTATTAGAGAGAGAGAGAGAGAAAAGAGAGTTGCAAATGACTTGAAATTGCACTTCTTTCCAGTGCAAATTTAAAAGTTTGGCCTGATGCCTGACTTTTTATATTTCTTTCTGGTTAGGCATTTATTCGCTACATTATAATTTCCAGTTTCTTCAAGGGAGTACACCTCTGCTATAGATGACTGCTCAGTGAGCACAACTTTTGTGCGAATAATTCAGGTTTCAAACCAATATTGGCCAGAATTTTTGGTGTATATTAGGTTAGTGCGAATTAAATGTCTACCCAAGTAGCGTCATTTGTAAAGAAAATAATAATAATAATAATAACATTAATAATAAAATAACTCCTAGTTATTCAAAATAGTGGCTGTCTGCAACTACACACTTCTGCCATATTTAAGAAAACGATTGGATTCCGTAGCGATAGAAGTCTAAAGTCTGCGGTGCGAAGTAGTTCTCAATTGTAGGTTGCACCGCTCAATCATCAGGGAAGATCCTCTCTCGTAAGAAGTGATCGAGATGCCGGATCAGTGGAAGAGATATCGGAGAATACGGTGCGTCAGGAAGGGTTTCACACTGTAACTCATGGAGAATCTGCACCGTCTTTGCGTGACATGTGGGCTTTCAATATCGTCCAACATAAGGACACCATGTCTCTTGAACGTTACTTACGGGCAGAGATGCGGTGCATTTCATGGAGAGCAGGACTGTAACGCAGGATCTGCATTGATACTTTTATCTCGTCTGAAAAAGACATGATGGATCATTCTCACAACAGAATACCTCAAAAACAATACCTTTTGTGGGTAAAGAGAGAGGTAACATTAACACTATTCAGGAATTTGATGAGCAGCTTAAATACTTTAAACTGACTCAAGGTTATTGTAAACAAAACGGGCAACGTGCTTACATGCAAACTGATCTCCCGTCCTGATCAACTCCTTCCACTAAAGAATTTATTTCGTCAACTGGTAGTTATTCTGATCGTTAGATCTAATTTCATCATCAGATTATTTATTGCGGAAATATCTAGGATAAGGAATCGGCTGGAATCGATGTATCCTGTATACTGGAATCGGCCACGAACAATTGATGACTTAAAGAACTATATTCTTAGTGAAATCAATACATTACTCAAAATATGTTGGAGCGGACTGCTCAACGTGCAGGGTGCATAAGCTATTGAGGGTGTATTTGTGTCAGTAAGAAAGACAACAATATTTAATGAATAACGAAATGCATTCAGATAAAATTTTATATACGAGGGAATAAAAAAAAAGAGAGAGAGAGAGAAAGACTAAATGGATAACTTGAAAAAAGATTGGAGTAGGCAACAACTGTTTTGGAGACGAAATCCCACACCACTCGTCTATCCATGCTGCTGGTTTCGACTAAACCGGTCGTGACAGTTGGGAGTATGCACCAGTGAGTGAACACGTGCAACTGCATTCTGCTGGAGAATTGTATGGGTGAAGTGTAGATTTATTAAACATAACCACCATCAGCCGAAATATTACTTTTAACGCAAGATTGGACGGCATGAATAATGTTGATGTTGGACATTGCATGCGCAATGGCGCCTTTTACAGAATTATATCGTATTTTCGGAGCGTTAATTAATGCCCCGTTCAACAACGCCTCACACGTAATAGTCTAGATGGATTATGTCTGATGAATAAGGTGACTACAAGTTTGGTGTGAAGTGATCGTGCAGATTGGCTGCAAGTCAACCCAGGGTTGTTACATCTTTATGCGCAAGTTTAGAATCCTTCTCAAACACGGACGGTCTTCCGTTGCATACTCTGTCTATCCAGGGCTTGACAAATGTTTCCAGCCGAAGACCCTACAGGAAGAAATGTAACGTTATCTATTGCCACTCACCGCTGATAAAATAATCACAGCTGCGGGAAACTTCGTGTGCATAACACGGAGGATATATCAGAAGGATCTGCACATAACCGCTTGCATTTTTCCTGCTCACCTCTTATCTTGAACATTTATTTTTATATACTGTATATAAACAGATCATGCGAGTTTCTGCCGGATTTTTGACATTATTTGGTAATCGCTTTACTCGAAGAATATGTAGTTTTTTGAGTGCGCGATGAGACGCACTGCCCTTTTCTCACCACATATAATTTTAGCGAATGTCCTCATGCACCACAGTGCCCTCACAGCCCTTCAGATTTCTAACAATGAATAATCCGGAGCTCTCATTAATAACGTCCTTCACTGCTATATGAACTGTAGTGTCCTCATACTGTCCGAACTCTGTGTATGCTTTTTACGCTGGCATACAGGTTAACTAACGTACCCCGCTGGAAACGACCAGCTTCTTCCGAGCTTTGTCCACGGTAACTTTTGTGGCAACTTGGAAACTTTTAAAATCCATGGAATCTCAAGAGTGCTGTGCTGTGCATGTATTGTAACAATCACAGTGTGTTTCTTCGTTTTTTTGGTGTAAACTGAGGATCTACCATTCATGCTCTAAAAGGATAATACAGCAATAATACGCATAAAACTGCACATAATCACGTCTTCAAATAACTTCCTATCTTGTATATAAAAGGAGTAGTCTTAAAGTTTTAATTGTCACCTCGAGAAAATAAAGTTACTTAACTATTTTTGTTTGTTTGTTTGTTTGTTTGTTTCTTTACAGATACGGTACATGTCTGTGGTCTTGGTACACATTGTAATGCCCGCGCCCCAGTACTGTCGCACGGCACTAGAGGAGCCAAAAGAAAATGGCGCAGCCAATTGATAAAGTGGAGATCGTGCAGTAATTCTCCAATATTCTTACTAAACTTCCCAATTGGTTTCACGTATCCAGCTAATCTTTTCCATTACTCTTTATATAGAGAGATAGTTTTACAGTATTTAATGCACTTTTCTGCCCGTACAGTACAATTGATGAGTCATTTTTGTAAATAGTTAGACTTAGTACTAGAAAATACATTAACTCATTCTGCAAATTAGTACAATACTACCTACCTTAGAAGGTAAACGGCACGTTCAATGGGTCTGCTTTCCAAACCTTCATCCAAGGTATGTTTCTTGACCTGTTCAACGCTCTGAAATGAGTAAAACGAAATCCTTAACATAGTGTATCTTGATTCTTGCATGTAGGCTACGAAAGAATTAATTTTCATCAACATGAAATCCTGAATTATAGACACGAAAAGCGACATTGCCGTTTTCGTCTTTTCAGAAATTTCAAAAATGACAAAATCTAGCATGTAATCGGCAAAGTGACTTAACTAGGACTGTATTTTGCCTCCTCCTAAATATCAATAAAAACTTGTTTAGGAAATTTTTAACTTTCAGAACTGGATAATGATAAATGTAGTCCAAGAAAATTTGCCACCCTTCAAAACTTGCCTCCTCGTGCCATGATTTATGTTAACTTATGCGTAAATACCGTTTTGGACTTGACCACGATTTATTGGGTAGTCAACTGTGCCTGTAAATCGAACTGGTCACTGAATACGACGTTCCCTCCGATAATCAACCTTCAGCCGTCCTCTTCAGTTTGCGGTCTGGAAAGCAGGGGCGGATGCGAGGGGGGGTGCTGATCGGGGCGATTGCCCCCCAGTAGAGGAAACTTTTTTATTTTATATATAAATAAAATATATAGTTTATTTTTTGACGCTCTTAAAAGTAGCTCTAAGTAGCAGTATTACAACCCACCGCCCTCCCTAGAAGTCCGTCCTGGATCCGCCTTTCAATATGAGTCCTCACAAACATTTCATTGTTTCAGTAGCTTCAGGAACCCACGATCTGATCTTTGTCAATCTCTGATAAATTGTAACTCATTATTACCGGATTTCCACTACTCATTAATTATCTAGACCCATAGCTTGCACATAGCTCTCTAAAGACAGCGTCCACACTCAATGCACTATTTGGGTACGAGCTGCATTATCGTAAACTCATATGTTAACAAGGTAATCCGCTATTCGAAGATGTAGTCATATTTCAGTGATCGGGGGTTGCATATAATGATATATTAGTGGAAACACATTTAAGAAGACGCCGTGTACATTGTCTGCCGAGCGCAATTTGCACCAAAAAATATGTGTCTGTAGAGGACAAACATGCTCATGTTAGTTGAAGGATCAGCACACTGGTCAGGGGCGTCATTTAGGAGGGGCAGGGAGGGGCATTTGCCCCCCCCCTAAGTTTGATCAATAGAATAGTAGTAAATCAGTGAAAAACGCGAAATTTTAATTATATCAAGGGGTCTTGCCCCCCCCCCAAGCAAAATCTGAAATGACGCCCCTGACACTGGTCACCGTATAGAGCAGCTTTTCGCACTACTTGTAGACGACATGCTACCACTAATTTTAAAGCCGCCGGACAACGTGACAATTGTGTACGAATCCGTTGTCTTATGTATAATGCCTGGGTGATGCAAGCGAACGCCTATTATGCAATTAAGTCATTTCGAGTGTGGTCGTACGATGGGCTCCCGAAGCCAAGCTATCGTTCCGCAGTATGCCGTTCACGTAAGTCATAACGTGTCAATAGTTCATCAGTAGTACTGATGATATGAGGCACACGGTGCTCGTAGCGGACATATTCCAAGTGCACCAAAGACGCACCAGAGATCCATTTTACTGAAGTGTCATATCGTTCGGTCTTTTTAACTGTCAAGACAGCGATTATCAATGCAGAGTTACCATATCCACTTGGATGAGTGCATAAATACTAAATATCGATGTTGGATGTAGATCTACAATACCGAGTGCTCGTATAATTATCCCTAAATTATGCTTACCGCCGAGAATAACTTGGTGTGTCGGAGGAGACTAGGTTTGAGGGGAAAAGTAAGAGGTGGTATTCTGGGATGGAAGGTGCTTGTAGTTTGTTCCCTGTGCAAGCAGATGAGCGGAAAATACAGTGTCTCTTCGCAATCGCCATACAGGGTCCACGTCACCATTGACTCTGTATGAACATAATAAACTATCTAGTCCTCTTCGTAGTTTAGTGAAAGATTTAGTAACTCGGATCCTACCTCTGGAGTTATCAACAATGCAACTGAAGAAAAACATCCTGATAATGTTAATGATCTTGATTGTATTGCCAATACAGATCCTACATCGTGTTCCAATAAACCTGTAAGTTCTGAGGCCCCTGTATTAGGAGCATAACAAATGTCTTCTTTGGAACATATTAAAACTACTTTAGGTTTCGGTGGTAGTCATGGGCGGCGATTAGGGGGGGCAAGAGGGGGCAGTTGCCCCCCCCCCCACTTTTTTGAAGTGAGACCTTAATTTATATAATTTCATTTGGAAATGTAAACAGAGTGTCCACACAATTTGGAGAAAAGATCTCGTGACTTTTCCCTGACTTTCCATGTCGAAAGTTCCAGATTTCCCTGACCCCTGAATAACTTAAAAATATAGAAGAAAAAAAAGAAACCCCAGCCTCCACACTCCCCAGTTGGCCTTGTTCTCTTCCGCTTCTCTTTCTTTCCTTATTCAATTTCTTTCCAAAGGAATGTAAATTTACAAACATGTGCATTAGGCCGATATTGATTAGGCCTACATATTACATAAAATGTAAAATTACAAACGAAAGTGTGCAGCACACAGAGTACTTAAGATATGAAAAAAATTATACATTATAATACCAATTACACAGCATTATAATATTGCCTATAGTAATAAACAGTTCATACATGATTTTACTGATTATTAAAAAAAAAAAAAAAGACACACTATCTAACACACATTACCTTATGTAACACACACATTACTTTTGCTGGTGCAGTTGTTAAATGCAACCCATTTAGAAATTTGTATTCATACTTTCTCGCATAGTTTCCTTCTCATTGATCTGAATATCCTTCTTGCTGTCTCCGCAGTATAATTTTCTTCTCTTCTTCCTCCAGCTCCTTTAGTTGTTGCTGCATCTTCCGTTTCTCTCTCCTCTTCTCGTCTCCAGCATTTATTTCTCTTTTCTTTTCCAAATACACCTGATATTGTCTCACTGAACTTCTCACTGAATTTATCATACCTCTTGTAATTATTAATCCTGATGATCCACTTATTCTCATCACAGAATCATATATGATCCGTTGAGCAACCAGAGATTCTTCTTGTAAGTTGTCAACAATGAGAATTTTATTTATTATGAGACCACTTTAAAAAAATGCGTTTCCATGAAAGAAGATAAAACACAATTTCATAACTGACCATAAGTCAACGAATTCTTCCCATTTTCTAAGTAAAAAAAATTCATCAAGTCCAATACCATCTCTGTCATTGGCTATGAATTCATTTCAGTGTTCCTTAAATTCTTCAGTCTGAGCTTTCATTGTGAGCTGGAGATATTATTTCTTTGCGTTCTCAGCCACTTGTCCAGATATCCTCTTGGCACCATTCAATTCTTCTAGAACAGCGTCTACCTTTTTGACCAAATATGCCAGGATGCAGTTAGATGTGTTTCTCGCAGAAAATTAGTTTCAAAAACTATATCAAAGAACACTGACTCCCTCAATATCATCATTGAGAACACTACATTTTGCATCCAGTAACAGTAAAGAAATCAACGCTATTTCATGAATTCAGTAATTGAACAATTGACCTAAATCGAATTTTTCCTGACCTTCCCTGACCAATCTGCCATTTCCCTGACTTCACCTGATACATTTTTACTTCCCTGACTTTCACTTATTTTCCAGAATGTGGACACTCTGGAAAAGGTTTTGTATGTATTACTGTTTCATAGAAAAAATGGTGCCATATGATATTTGCCGTTGCGTGAGTACGTATTGGTTATTTGTCTTCCCATGGAGTTAAGAAAGCTACAGGAATTGCGTTTTAATTGCAATTTAAAGCAATTAATATTGTAATTGCATATTTCTTTAAATGTCATGGCATATGCTTGCAGTACTTACTGTATTTTATTTTCTAAGAGAAAAAAACATTCCTTTAATGGCATGTGTGAAATTAAAAGTATAAGTTGTTCATTAATCCCCAGTTTCAATATAACTTCTGCAAAAAAAGCTTCATTATTCATTACTATGATTAATATTATCCTTTCTATTTATTTGTTTTGCGAATTTATTACTGAATAATCTGATCAAACAGTTTTCCAGACAGAACTTTTAAGATGTTCATGAGCAAGATCTCAAATCTCTTCTTACACTTTCGATGTTTAAGAGTATAAAGGGCTAGTTTCTACCTGTATTGCTCTTATGAATTTACTTAAAATAGAAATACGATATACGACATTTTAAGTGAAAAAAGATAGTATCCTATTAGTTATACAACCTTTCGTCAAAGAGTGTTAGAAACAACCAGGAAATCTAACATTTATATATAATTGTACTGATCATGTCTTGCCCCCCCACTTTTAACGTCCAACCGCCGCCACTGGTGGTAGTGACCTTGACTTGGAAAATGAAAGAACGACAAAACATTCCTCATACAACAAGGGAATTGCGTTCGAGGAAGAAATGTGGCATGCGCGGTTCCTCCTCTCACCCAGCGAATGTCATAACAACATGAAAAAAGAAGATGAATGGTGTTTCCCTAACTGAAATTTTAAGGGAAGACAACGGACAATCATGTGGGATCACTGACTGTCGTAATTTGTAAACATGTATTTTGTTCTTAACTTTATAAAGTGATTCAATTAACATTCTTGTGTTCTGTTCACAGAAACACTGGTTTTTCTGTTTTCCTGGTTATTACTTTGTAATTGCAATGTAATTTCACAGTATCAGCAGTATTCAAAATGGTGTTTAAAAAGAACTGTTTAAAAACTGTATCTTCTTATAATCCTGAATTTGTGTTCAGGAAATAATCTGACTTTAGTTTTGTGTCTGGCTATACGAGTCATGTTAATACTGAGGTAAATAATTTTATAATCAGGGGTAAAAGTGGATCTGAAAAGGTAAGGGAATGGATGACGTCACGCCGTCTTCCGCGCCTATCTTTGCCTATTGTATTTTTTAGGAAGTGGGGGACGCCATAAATATTTTTGGACGTGGGGTATTAGCGTCCTCCTGCGTTTTCCCTCACTTTTGCTCCTGTTTGTAACACTATATTACAAAGTGAAAGAAGGTAGACAAACTACTTCCCTTAAAATGTTGATGGATGAAAGGGGAATAGCGTCATATTGGAATCATACAAGTATAGTAAGTATATATTGGCATTCCGGGCATCAAGGGAAGGAGGGTGAGATTTTATATATTTTAGAGATGTGTATGCCATCTGTAGTTCTGCACTTCAATTTTTCCATACTCAGTCTGAGCTGATTAACTGGGCTATTTACTGTAAAAGGGACCATATATTTACTTATATGCAAAGCAATGCAGCATCAAGAATCGACCATTGTTATGCTACTGAAGAATTAGCTAGATTGCTTGTTACCTTTGATGTTTGTCTAACCCCATTTACAGATCAGAAGGCTATAGCTCTTGAATTTCACGTTGGTTCAGCGTATGGGGACAATCTTCCTGGAAAATCTTGTCCATGGTCTAAATGATTTTATTATGTTAATCAGTTTCATCGGCATTTGTCTTTCCAGCATAATCATAGACACAGTTATAACACAACACTTCAATAGTAGATTCAACAGTGGTGCCCACCCCCCTCATGTCCATGACGAACCCCCCTCAATTGTCTATCCGTAGGTGTTCTTCCATGAAAAAAGTCTTTTCGATTAATTTTTACACCCCTCAAACATATTTATATAGATTTTTACCCCCCAAATATTTCAACGACGCAGTTTGCGTCATAGCCCCCCCTTTGTTGGCACCCCTGGATACAATACGTTAAAAAAATGGTTGTTTATAAGTCACTTTCGAGACAGGAATGAAGATAGTAAAAATATAATACAATTTCATATGACATGTTTAAAATATTCTAGTGGGTTTTCAACTAGGCTAATATTATACCGAGATGTGCAGTGTTATCAAGGTGAAATTTTAAACTTACACAGAGAGTCTACTGAAAAATTTTGCTACTATCGTAAAAATAACACCGTGGTAGAAATAAACTTTTAATTAGCCTTAGATATTTCTGTTCGAAGTTAAAGGTGTCTACAAAACAGGAACATCTAGATACATATCATCGAATTGACAGCTGAAGTAGTGCAAGAGAGGACATACTGTAGGCCTATTATTGTAAAATTCACATCCTGCGAATACTGCGATAGATATTGAGACAGGAACGGCAACTTAAGGACACGGAAATTCTAATCACTAACGATAAGAGGACAAAAACTCCTTTGAGCTGCTAGAGATATTTATGGAGTACGGAACTGTAACACGAATGATAGAAGAATCTTCATAATGATAAACAACCATGGGAAGATAAGAATCAAAGAGAACTAGATTAGAGTAGGGTAAGGTATTGTATTACTATGTGAATGTGTATTATTTACTGTTTGAAATGAATGTTTAACAATTCGTTATATTATTTGTGTAGTGGTTCATCATTTATAAACATTTCTGAAATTCGAGAACTAATACGTATTTATAGTACTCGCGCCGACTCGTGAAGCTTGACCTAGATCTACCGATTTCACCACCCAATAGAACGCGAGGGTGTGTTCCGGTCGTCAACCCCCACCCATCAAATTTTCTCAGTGTCTTCTCTCGCGCTACACTGAAAACATCTCCCGAGAGTACAGTGTTGTCGGATTGGCGTCAAGTTCCGTTTTGTTAATTCTTTTTTGTTGCGTTATGTTTTCGTTGTTACTATTTGTTCTATTGTTACCATTTTAGAATAGTTGTTACAGTAGTTATTGTTGTGCAGTGTTATTATTGGTAATTTTTAAATGCTCTTTTTATATACTCGTTTACTATGTCTTCAAAGTTTGGCAACGTAGTTGGTGAATTTCAGCTGCTTGACGTTTCCCCAAGTGTGCGCTCGGGAAGCGGCTCCACGAATTGTACCGAAGTTTTCCGATGTGTTGTAGCTCAAACAAATTATTTCTCTGATTGGTTTAGATCCCACGCTTCACGACTGGGCGCGAGTACTATAATTCAGGTGAAAAGAAATCATATGTATTGAAAAACTAATTGTGTCACATGATGTTTAAGGTAAGGGCTAAGAGGCCACAGACAAAGGATTTTTGTTGTGTTAACCTTTGTCTGTGTAAGAGGCAATATTACAGCTTAAAGTTATAAATATATTATTACCAATTTCAGTACTGAGTTCACATAGTTTGGAGGAAATCTACCGTAGTTTCACAACGGATATAAAACTCACGTAATTTATGCGTATCTTGATGTAGCAAATGGAAAACTTTCCATAATATTTTGCAGAAATGGTGTGTGTGTGCACAAACTCGGTAGATCCCTTTGCGTACCTCAGTGCTTTCAGGCCCTCCCACTCGCGTTACCACCTCTTCTTTGTACGAGTTTTGGGTAGTTTTTGTGGATTTCCTTAAGAATTTTTTCTCGACTGGCATAAAATTTTCCCTTTTCTTATCAAATTTTCCCCACTTTGTTGAGTGTTTCCAGAAGTTATGTGTAAAGATTAATTTAACTATAGGGGCCGTGGTGGCTCAGTGATAGAAAGTTCACCTCTGGTGCTTGGGGTCCTGGGTTCGATCCAAGCCCCGCCATGTAAACTTTGTGGTGGACAAACACCGTGTGCGTGGGTTTTCTCGGGGTTCTCCCGTTTCCTCCCACTTTCTTCATTCCACCATTTCATTCATTACTTATCATCACCGTCTCCTTTAGCCTAACCGGTTTAACCGTAGGACGTAAAACTCAAAGATTCCATTTCATTTTCATTTATTAATTTAACTATATTAAAGGAAGTGCCAACCACATTTGTTTTGTTGATTTGTCTTTTCCTTCTATTTTATAAAACTTTTTTCTGCACCTTTTAACAAACACACACAAACAACCAGCTAGCAATGGCTGCAACTTATGCTACTTTGAACAGATATACTCACACACACTATTGCTATTATATTGGATTATTTCTGAAGAACAAAGAAAAATTTAAGGATTTATATTGGTCGATCAGTCAGTGCGATAATTTCTCTGCATTTTCATGTTTTATCGAAAAAAAAAATCCTTTTCCCTTTATGCTAAATTTACCTACGAAATTTCCCTATATTAGAGAAATTTCCCTCAAACTACGAACACTGGTTTTGAGTCACATTTGATATTTCGTATTGGATGTCCTTCAAACAAGGATTTCCATGTGTTCTATACGTAGTGAAGTCAACAGATAATAAATAAATAGAAAGAGAGTGGAAGACATTGATTGTTCGGAAGGTCTAATTACAATGCCTAATCGGGGTCATTCTATTACATGCATATTTTACAGGAAAATATGTTTATAATGTTTATGTTAAATAGTTTGACATACTAAACTTCCCTACTATGTCATCCAGATTTAGTTTTACGCTATAATTTTTGCACTTTTGTATCTATCAATCACTTTTTATTATGAAATATTTTGATGTTCATATTCTACTAGGGACTTTCTATTTGTAATAGGTATTCTCACATGGGGGCACATTTCGTAATCCATATGAAGTATGGAAGTCAAAGATATATAAGCATGTCAGTCCCAGCGTCCCCTACAGGGGACATAAAATATGACGATATTATTTCTTTACAACTTTAAAATTAGACTGGCAACATTGAAAACTGTTTACAAGGGATGATCCATCTATGATCATCAACTGTAAAAAGTTTTCAATGTTGCCAGTCTGATTTTAAAGCTGTAAAGAAATAATAATGTCATCATATTTTATGTCCCCTGTAGGGGACTCCGGGCAGGGTTGATATGTTTAAAACAAAATGTTTAAAACATGTTTAAAACAAGGGCTGTTGTTTTATTCAGTTTGTTTTGAACGTTTTAAACAAATTGTTTTAAACGTGTTTTTTTTCCATGGTGGTTGAACATGTTTAAAACAACTAAAATATCAGATTGAGTAAGTTAATTTAATTTTCTAACAAACAACCCATCCTCCGCAGGATTTGTGCGTGGAATAAATTACAAGCAGAGTTATATTCTTATTATAACAGCAATTACTGAACGAAATTCTGCACATCAATGTGCGTATAACTAAACCAACAGAAATTCAAATGAAGTATTTCAACATTTCTTAATTTCCAAGAATAACGGAGGTTAAACACACTAAACATTATTCTAAGATCAAAATTCACAAATTCAAAACTTGGATATTTTTTGATCACTATCATTTCCATAATAATGAAGAGTTCTCACATCATAAGCTAGAAGAAATGCTCTGACAAATACAATACAACTCATAGAAAAGAGCAGTGACTAGCCTACAAGGAGCAAATGACATATTTTAACTAAACAGTTTTCAAGATACATCTCTATCTGCAACATGGGTAGCTAATAATGATTAATGTCTACGGCATAACAACAAAATTAACTCTAGACGCCCGCCAGGGATTAAAAAAAAAATGGTAGACTCTCACGTTCGAGGCTCTGGTGACCCCCCTAATTATCACAGAGTCATGAATTATACACCATTGGAAAGCTTATGGGGCGTTTACACTTAGTCGATTTGCGTTCGATTCAGTTGAATTGACGTCACTTTCAACTTAATCGACCGTGTAAACGAGAATTCAACTTAATCGCTTGTTGATCGAAAGCGACTAATCGACTGGCAACTGAATTAAAAGACGTTCTATTTTCTGTGATTGAAATAATTGAACACATCCATCGATCTGATTCGGCCTAGTTGCTTCGATTTAGTGGCAAATGCAGCGAGTCGATTTAGTCGTGCGACTAAATCGACCAAGTGTAAACGCCCCATTATAGATCACAAATTCCAATGAGGTAACATTCGTGAAATTCCCGCCGTATTCGCAGAAAAAACAGACATAAAAATCATTAAAAATATGAAAATATTGACTTTGCGGTGCCCTGCAACCTTACAACCACCCTACGCTGACAAAATTATGAATGTGTAGGCCACATACTTGTGACAATAATGTAAGAAATGGTAGCCATTGCTGCCATTACGTAATGAATTCGTTTTAGGAAATATTTTCAAAAAAAAAAAAAAAAAAAAAAAAATATATATATATATATATATATATATATATATATATATATATATATATATATATATATATATATATATATGCGGAGAAAACATTCATTGAATTAGACATTCTCTCCCTTCCCCCACTAGTACCATGTCCATATGCAAATCATTTTTGCTGTACACATCATGTATACGAAGAAGAATTATGCTTCTAGAACACTTCAGTGAAATATATCTTGTGTTATATGGGACCGTCCCGAAAATAAATGTAAATTAACCAAATTTGACCTCCTCTTCCTCTATGAACAACAAGTACACATACAGGTTACTATCATGTAGGGAACTACCTCATTGCTTCACATACCAATTTTTATGAGTGTACCACAAAGGGGGGAGGAATATCCGCCAAAACCTGATGAAAAAATTTGATGAAAAATTAAAAAAAACGAACTTCATCCTCCGTTTCTCGGCCGTACATACGTAGCCCCTATATACATAAAATGCAACTGACGGAAAGCTTCATCCCTCAAATACTTTGGTACCAAATCATTTTTCAATCTTAATTAGAGGCTGAGCTATTGATGTTTGTCGTAAAAATAAATGTAATTAACGTCAAAAAACTTAAACTCCAAAAATTGGCTAACTTTGCCCCCTCCCTTCTCCCCCATATAAGCAAGAAGTACAAATACACGATATTACCATGTAGTGGCCAACTTCATTGCTTCACGTAACAATTTTTATGAATCTATCCCCCAAGAGGAAGAATGGCCCCCCAAAAAACTGTTGAAAAAAGAAACACGATATTTACCCTCCTCCCATATACATAAAATGCACACCAGTAAAGCTGCATCTTTCAGGAATAAATTGGTATCAAAACTATCTTCCAACCTTAAGGTTTAAGACTGAGCCATTGAGGTTTAAAGCCCTGACACAGAAGTTGCGTCAATGGGCAGACGACCAGTAGAACGTAACACAAAGAAACTAAACTACATACTCCGTGAACGGAGATCGGGAAAAACCCGATTTCTTTCTCCGGAATTGAACATTTGGGCGGATCGAGATTAGGGAAGTTCCCGAAATTTGATCTAGTGGTTGAATATAGATGGCAAGCAATATCTAAGAGTGTAAAAATGTAATATATATGCGTATTTAGATTATTGTTTTAAACAAAATAAACACTTTAAATATGTTTTTTTTGTTTAAAACAAAGTACTTTGTTTTAAACGTTTAAAACGTTTTAAACAAAAAACATGTTTTAAACATAAAAAACGTTCTTTTTGTTTTTGTTTTTTTAAAAAAAACATGTTTTTTTTTCAACCCTGACTCCGGGACCAAAATGGGTAAGCAAGCGAGCAACGTAGAGAGTTTGAACGCGGAAGCAACTGGCGCGAGTACTAGGCCCTATTCAAAGTCTTGGTTGTTAAAGTAGAGATGCTCATTATTAAATTTATGGACATTTTTTTTAAAAACGCACATTATTAAAACATTGCTCAAAAAATCTTCTAAGAAGTCACCTTGTACAGTTCGAAGCATAGAAAATGTTACAAAAAGTTAAAGTCCAACTTAGGAACAAACTCCTGCGCCGTGCGCTTATGCATTCCCAAATACACTTCTCACCGACTAGTTACTTCCAGTATTCAACCCAACTCAGCCCCTCCTCCACCTCCTTGTCTAAAGCGGTGTGTGACGTAATGTACTTTCCATTCAGACGAAAAAAAAAAGAAACAGTTTACAAGGTTTATCGCTCTAGAACCGTCTCTTTCATTCGTTTGTTTTGAAACGCCTTTCTAGAGCCTGAGTAAAACAAAACGTCACAAAATGTTCCCATAGCTTCATGAACACCCTTATTTGCATTCTTTCCCTTCTTCAAAAGCTGCATATCACATCAACCTAAGAAGATGCTCCTTGTGAATTCTATGGAAATTGTTAATCATGGTAGTAGGTTTTGTGCTTGACAAAGTCTGTAATGCGAGCGCAGAGCTCTAAAAACTACTGACAGAAATGAGTGGTATTCATTTCTTGTCAGTAATTGCAAGCAAATGTTCCAGTTGGCGTCATTTGGGCAGGACAGAAGGATGTAATTGCCACCTCCCTTGAGATTGAGAAATACATATTGTTTGATCAAATGAGTAGTAATAAAAAAAGTTCGATCCCAGCTCGCGCCAAGTAAACTTTGTGGTGGACAAACAATGTGAGCTTTTATTCTCCCGTTTCCTCCCACTTTTCATTCCACTATTCCATCATTGCTTATCGTCACCGTCTCCTTCATCCTCCCGCATAATCGTGGGACGGAAAACTTAAAGAATTCATTTCATTCTTTTACTAATAAAAAATGAAATTATTATGTCGGCGGATAATATCCATATCCCCCTCCCGGACCCGGGCAAAATCTAAAATGACGCTACTTTTAACAACAAAGCTATATAGTTACGATAGCACATTGCTAGAGCGCTTACATTTGGTTTCAAGGGTCGAAGGTTTGATCCCAAGCCATAAGAGTTCATGGACGACATTGAAAGAGAGAGAGAGAGATTCAAATCTGGAGACAGAAATAGTAGCTGCAGACAAAGTCCTACACATCAAACGATACCGCCTTAATGGATGTTACTAGTTGTACTGTTAGGTCATTAGGCCGTTGTCAGAGGTTTTGGTAGGTCATTAGGGGTTGATGACATGCTTACGTGTGTTTGGAAAGTTGTTATGTATCTTTTTTTAGTTGTGATGACATGTCTGTATTGTTGTAAAGGTCGTGTCCTCTTTTTCGATTCTGTATACGTGTGTGTACAGACTCTATACTGGATATTTTTAAAAATAATAATGGAAATTTGAATTGGTTCGATTTGAATTAAATCTGTTGATATGATGAAACGTTATGACAATGAGATGAAGCCCCAGTTCGAATCTCATATTATACAAATGGATTTGACTAATAGAAACTTACATTGAGAAATATATATATATATAATTTGGAAAAATGAAATATTTGAGTCCCACCATTATGCCTGTTTTTATTTTTATATTATCCTAATAAATTAGTCGGAGCAAATAAGATGTTCGAACAATATGTGAGAGAATAAAAGATATTCTCCTAATATATTTAACGGTTCGCTTCTATAAGAAGCTGAGAACACTTACAGTATGTAAAAGTTTATGTGATACGTACTGAGATCGAACCCGGGACCCTTAACACCAGAGGTGAACGCTGTATTGTACTGAGAATGAGCCTGGGACCCTTAACACCAGAGGTGAACGCTGTATTGTACTGAGAATGAGCCTGGGACCCCAAGCACCAGAGGTGAACGCTGTATTGTACTGAAAATGAACCTGGGACCCTTAGCACCAGAGGTGAACGCTGTATTGTACTGAGAATGAGCCTGGGACCCCAAGCACCAGAGGTGAACGCTGTATTTTACTGAAAATGAACCTGGAACCCTTAGCACCAGAGATGAACGCTGTATTGTACTGGGATCGAACCCGGAACCCCCCAAGCACCAGAGATGAACGCTGTATTGTACTGAGAATTATTGCAATCCTCACATGTAAATTGTCGAGAAAAAAACATATGTGAAATAGGAAGTGTGTGTGTATGATTTGAATAGTTTATTTATTTATTTTAATATTCATCGTTTCATTGATTTGGTTATTCCTTATAGTTAACTCCGTGTTTACAACCAAGTTTGAAATACGGAGTGACTGAATTGTTGTTCCGTCTCTCACAGAAGACTAGCTTAGAATGAACACAATTTTATTTTTGTAAATGCTATTACTTCCGGGTCACTGCCTTATACGCGTTTTCCTTTTGCTTACGTTAGAACTATGACTTGTGACACACATATATAGAGTGTCAATGTACTTTCTAATTTTATTTCCGCTTTCCAATCTGTACTGAAATATTTTTCCATTAACTATGATTGTCACTGCGATACTTATCGCCAGTGATGAAGAAGACAGATAGAAATTTTATGTTTCTTCCCTTTTACAAGATGTTTTGGACAAACACGTAAATGTATTTTTGTGGCAATATCTGATTTTGGCAATGTGAAAGTGATACATGTAAGCATTTTCCTTAATTAGATGAGAACCGCACATTGCCACAGGGGACCAATGTTGATACCCTGTCTGAATGAAATTTCTCCAGCGGTTGATGAAGTTGTAAATAAGAAATTTTTAGATTTCTTGGTGTAGCAATGAATAAACGATGTTAGCGGACATGATGACTTTATTTATAATTAATGAAATCGGGTTGAAAACCTGATGAAAACATGATGCTTGGGGGAGGGACACATTGAAATCCTTATATATATATATATATATATATATATATATATATATATATATATATATATATATATATATATATATATACTATTGAAATAAAGTTTATTATTATTGTTCTTTACACAGTGCCATAGTGTGTGTTGAAAAACTTTATTTGTGTGTTTATTGAACTTTTTCGTCAGTGATTCTAACAGAACGAAGTCTGATTTTTAAGGTGAGAACTTTTTAAATGCTAAACTGACATGTATTATTCACTTAATTATAATGAAAGTTTTTTTGAATAATTATTGGTAAACTACACGAGTTGCTTTTGAGAAACATTATCGGGGAATAAACCTACGACCATTTTGTAATCATGCAAGAGGGACAAGATTTCAAGTGTTTGCAATCTATTACTAAAGTTATTATTATTATTATTATTATTATTATTATTATTATTATTATTATTATTATTATTATTATTATTATTATTATTTCATTCTTTCGCTTCATTAGAAGCTCATTGTAAAAAATATCATGTTCGAATAATATGTGAGAGAATAAAAGATACTCTCCTAATATATTTAACGGTTCGCTTCTTATTAATTTAACCTCTTGTAATAAATTACTCAGAGCAACTTACTTTATGGATCGATTTCTATTAATTTAACCTCTCGTAATAAATTACTCGAACACTTACAGTGTGAACCTACAAATAATTTCGAAAATATTTTAAAAATTGCGAACATATTAAAAAATGTGAACCTACAAATAATTTCGAAAATATTTTTAAAATTGCGAACATATTAAAAATGAATATACGGATATGTTTCCCTTAAGAACAGCGATTATGATTTACCAAAGGGCTAAAGACGGACCATTTACTTGTAGAGTTTTATTTGCTTAATTATAGTATACTTAATTACAACATGTTTGATTCATTTGTTACGATTTTTAACTGTTATACCGATTGTGTACTGAAACATGATCACTTTAAAATCAGTTATACCTAATATATATATATGTACGATGTACAGAGGGAACTTGAACTGTTTAAGTAAGATCATTTGCCAATAGATGGCATACTACTACGCTTTGACAACATAGCTGATAATCTTTTAGGAACGCAAATGTTTGAACTAAGACTAGTATTTGCAGAAATAAATGTTTTAGTCTTGGGGAGGAGAGGGAGCGCTTTTCCCCAACATTATCGTGTTTTGATAGTAAATATTACTGAATGTTAGTTATTGCGGGTTTGGTAGCCACATAACGCATACAATAGCTTTAATGTTAAGAAAGAAAGAGAAAGGATGAAAATTTTACGGACCCCCTAAATATATTGGTTATTGAACACTGTCTTTTGATTTGAAAAAACTTGTTGTGTATCCTCGAAGCAAAATGAAATGATGTAGTCCTATTTGTAGCATATTCCTCAATGAAGGGGCTTTTGCCTGTCAGATAGATTGCCTAGATTTTAGCAGTATTATAGCAAAAGAGAATTACGTACGCCTATTGTAGCACGTAGCTATAACTGGCGGGGCCCCTTCCCCCTTAGTTATAGGCGACCCTAAATTTAAACAGTATTGTATTACAAGGAAATTATGTAGTCCTATTCGTACTATATCCCTCTAACTAAGTGGCTTTTGCCTCTGAGATAGATTGCTTAGATTTTAGCAGTATTATAGCAAAAGGAAATTATGTACTCCTATTTGTAGCATGTTCCTCAATGAAGGGGCTTTTTGCCTCCCAGATAGATTGACTAAATTTAAACAGTATTATAGCAAAAGGAAATTATGTAGTCCTATTCGTACTATATCCCTCCAACTAAGTAGCTTTTGCATACCAGATAGATTGCCTAGATTTTAGCAGTATTATAGCAAAAGGAAAATTACGTACGACTATTGTAGCACGTAGCTATAACTGGCGGGGGCCCCTTAGTTACAGGCGACCCGAGATTTAAACAGTATTATATATTACAGCAAAAAAGAGAATTATGTACGAATATTTGTAGTATAACCGTATAACTGGCGGGGCCCCTTTCTCTTAGTTACGGGATACCCTAGATTTAAACAGTATTGTATTAGAATGAAGCGAATTGAAATTATGTATTGGTATTCCTAATATGTTTTTACAATTGTGTGGCTTTTGCCTCCCAGATAGACCATCATAGATTTTAATAGTATTGTATTACAATAAGGCAAAAGGAAATTATGTACGACTATTGTAGCACGTAGCTATAACTGGCGGGGGCCCCTTAGTTATAGGCGACCCTAGATTTTAACAGTATTATATTATAGCAAAAGGAAATTATGTACGGCTATTTCTACCATGTTTTACCAACTGATACCGTGTCTCCCATTAGTTAGTCCCTACAATTGCGGTTTTTTCTGAATAGGTAATAACATGATGATAATTATGTTCAACTGAAAGGCCATATGTGTTGGTGGATCCCCCTTAGAGATTTGTAATATAATGAACGTATGGTGGTTTACTGATAGAAGAAGAATCAACTATGCCCTCACAAACTATGTTTTATTAACAGAACACAACTGCGAGAAGGGTTCATGCCTTTTATTTAATGCTATCAGTCGTATTTAATGGATAAAAAGAAATATATATCATACTGTACCTTTAAAATATAAATATATATTCAGGACTAATAATAAATACGTCAACACGGCGCACGGAGGTAAACTAAACTAAAGTTAATGTAAAATTTCTCCGACAGATGTCAGTGTTAGTGGTGGGGGGAGAATACTTGATAGAACATGATATAACATGTATTTGATGTGTACGCTTATCATTTTTTCTTACGTCGGCGTGCGTTAAAGATCACAGAGAAAGCTTTCCTGATTATTAAACCTATTTTAATAGTATTAAATAAAGTATACTGGATTATCACTATATTTATTGAGGCCTGTTTTATTACAGACATTGAAGCTGTGCTAAGCGTCGTGGTGCTAGCAATTATATTAAAAGTACCGACTATCCCAGTTGAGATTTCTTCTTCTTCTTTTTTGTGGATTGTGAACGGAGAACTAAGCCTTGAAAGGTATGTATTTCTTATGGTTATTATGATTTTTTTAAAAAAGAAAGAAATTATATACTTGACTTGTATTTAACCAATATTAATGAACAAAGAGAGACTTTGTCTCTCTCTCTCTCTCTCTCTCTCTCTCTCTGTGTGTGTGTGTGTGTGTTTGTGGATATTTTTAATAGAATAGTTTATAATTCAATATAAGTGAATATATTTACTGATTTTTCATGAAGTAACTTGATTGATTTCTATTTACATATCAATAATTAACTAAAGATGATTAATTTTTTTATTTTATATGATATTATCATGTGAGCGTTGCTTAAAAGAAGTATTTATTTGATTTTTTTTATTAAAGTGGAGTTGATTACTGAAAATAGTTTTTCTTTGTTTTATTTTTTAGATGGATTTCTTCTGCCCGACTGAAGAAATAAATATGATTGATGAAATCTACCTGCAAGAGGTCTTGCGCGGTCTCAACGAGTACCCTAGGGTTTTTAGCACGTGGAAAGCCATTATGGAATTAAACAGACTTGGCCATAGGGGATCGGTGAGATGCGAAGCCATATTGCGGACCCTTCGTGTCTTTGAAGGTAATGATATATTACTTCTCCAGCACTGTGTAAGCAGTGATGACGTACTGGATTTGTTTGTGTACGGTTTTTTCCGTAGTAAAGAATCGTATGAATTGGCTCTAGATAAAGTTATGTATTTATTAGCTTGTGGGGAAGGTCAGGTAGACAGGATAAATGATACAGAGTTATCTGAGTTTTTTGATTTTGGCTCGCGATTTGTTTTGGAACCATGCTTAATCCCATCTGAAAATAATAATGTCATAGTCATGACCCCTCAAGAAACTCAACTTGAGTCCTAATAATTTATATTTGTTGTCAAATGAAGATTTAGCTTTTCTAAATGATAAAGCAGATGGGATTGGCAATCTAAATTCCGTTGAATTACCAATTGAAGAAGAAATGAGGAGATTGGTTGAAAATGAGGACAATGCTGTGGTTATACCCACGCAACAGGTCCAGGGAGAAAATCCTGTATACAATACAACTCAATATTGTGTACAGGATAATCATGACTATGGGAACCAATTGATTTTTTCTCCTCAGCCTGGACCGTCATCTGCTAGTGTCCCACCAATGGTTGGACATGGCAACATAAATAAGAATAGTACAAGTAGTACTACTGGTAGTCATAATAGTGGTAGTACAAGTGGTAGTAGTAGTGATAATAGTAATGACGGGGATAATCAAAGAAATAATAATTTCGAAGTTGTAAGACAAAACAGACAAAGGTTTCGTAAGTTTCATCTTACGGGCCATGAAATTGTCGTCAGACCTGTGGGTGATGAAAGGAATATTAATAACCCAGAGGCCTATATCGAAAGTTTAATCGATTTTGCGTTGGAACATGTGATCTCCAATGCACGCCCCATGGACTACATTGGTTTATACGTTGAAATTAGTAATAGTACTAATAACAAACTAGTGTATGTGCCGTTTAGAAGAAAGGACAATTTCACTGCTAGAGCAGTCCTCACTTCAATCGAACGAGTACTAAATTCGAATGAAGTGTTCCTTTTAGGGGAAGAAGTATTGTTTCGATTCCATATAGCAGAGAATTTGCACGGACAAGGAAGACCTAATGCAATGAGTGCTGTCCAAAAATACTGCAAATACCAAGATTACTTGGAAAAGCGATTAATTCGCATTGAAAATAAGAATATGTACTGCCTCCCCATGGCCATAATATATGGAATAACAAAACATACCGCAAGTAGTCAAGTTTTATGTAATTTAAAAACAAGAGACTATGATAGTTGGACTCTTAAAGCAGAAGTTCTCTGCGAAATGGCAGGAGTTAACGTTCAAAGTAAGCAAGGTTGTGACATCTCTGATTTGGACCTCTTTCAAGCATATTTGAAAGGGGAATATCAAATCGTTGTTTATGAGGAGGTTGAAAATAATCGGGAATATATAGTACGTTACCCGGGAGAACATGCAGAAAATAAGATTTTTATCCTATATCAAAGAGGTAACACTATTGGTCATTTCGAACCCATTCGTAATATTACAAGTTTTCTTAGCAAACGGAAGTAGTGTTATTATTGTTTGGAAGGTTAAGATGAAAGATATCGCGCACACAAGTGTAAAACTCGTTGTACTTTTTGCGAGCATACTCACGAACGGGACTATACTGCAAACAGAATTAAATGTAATGCATGCAATAGAGAGTTTGATGAGGGTATTTGTTTTGACAGCCATCTGACACGTAATAAAGCGGCTAAATCCGTATGTGATAATGTAAAGCTCTGCATCGATTGTGGTATCATCTTTGATAAGAGGGGGCGAAAATCTGAACACATGTGTGGTGAACATTTTTGTTCAACATGCCGCGCGTATGTTGATACAAATCATATATGTTTTGTTCAGAAACAGCAACCTGTTCATACGAAAAGGTTTATGTACATTACCTATGATGTAGAGACGATGTTGAAGGCGCCGAATGAGCGCGGTGAAAGGGAACATGAAGTTGTACTGGTGTGTTGTCATCATGTATGTCACGCCTGTATAAGGAAAGGTATCGATGAGCCTTGTAAAACGTGCGGTGACAATATTGGAAATCGTTCGTTTTCTTTTAAGACAATGACGGATTTTATTAACCACGTGTTAGTAGAACGTCCTGTCTTTCAGAAGATCCTGGTGATCGCTCATAATGCATCCAGATACGATGGTCTCTTCTGTCTTAGAACTCTAATAGAAGACCAGCATATTGTACCTAGTGTTCTTAATCAGGGTCAAAAGATTTTTAATATTAACATAGGTAACCGTATCTTTTTTCGCGACTTTTCCCTCTATATTGGTGTTAAATTATCTAAATTACCGAAAACGTTAGGCCTTAGTGAAAATTTAAAGAAGGGAGATTTCCCATATTTGTTTAATACTGAAGAGAATCAAAATTATGTCGGTCCCTACCCTCCGCTTAAGTACTATGACCCTGAGGGACGAAGCACAGAAGAAAGAAAACAACTGGAAGCCTGGCACCAAGAACGTGCGGAAAGTGACGAGGAGTTTAACCTGCAGAAGGATATGGTGGCTTATTGTAAAAATGATGTTAGAATTCTAACAGAAACGGTCATTAAGTTTAGCGATATTATTGAAGAGAAAACGGAGGGTTTGCAAGGTTTCATAACATCATCCACCATTGCAAGTCTTGCAATGCGAACATATCGTACCTTGCACTTACCGGAAAATACTATTCCTATCATCCCCGCGTTGGGATTTCATCATAAGACCAAGTATAGTACAAAAGCTATGCAATGGCTTATGTATATGGAAGACCAATTAGGGATAGAAATCCAGCATGCTAGGAGAGGTGGGGAAAAGTATATTGGTAGGTACAAGGTCGATGGATGGCACGAAGGACTCAACGCTGCCTTCAAGTATTACGGATGTTATTTCCATGCTTGTCGCCTTTCTTTCCCCTTTAACCGTGACGCAGTTTTGCACGATGCACAAGACTCGTACAATACGATGGAAAAACGATATGAGCAAACCATGCGTCGCCGTAGGTACCCAAAAAGTATAGGTGTAAACCTATATGAAATATGGGAATGTTCTTGGGATAATAAGGTAAAGACGGACAAGGAAGTGCAAAAGTTTGTTCAAGAACGTTGTACTAATCTGCCTGATTTTCTTATTCCTAAGAACTGTTACAACGGTGGTCGCACGGAGGTCTTTCGTTCTTACGTCAATTGTACGAGTGATGAGCGTATTTCTTATGCCGATGTAACTAGCCTGTACCCATGGGTAATGGCGCGTAAACCTATGCCGGTTAAATCACCTAAGATTTACACGGGACCGGACTTTCCAGATGTGGAAAGTATTCACGGTGTAGTCAAATGCACAATTGTCCCTGCAAAGGACCTCTATTTTCCGATCTTACCATACGTAGCGGGAGGTCGATTACTTTTCGGCCTTTGCCGCACATGTATGGAAGAAGAAAACACTAATGAATGTACTCATAGTGATGCTGAGTGTGCTCTCACAGGAACATTTTGCACTCCAGAGTTACACCTTGCTCTTAAAAAACGTTACAAAATAATCGATATACATGAGATATGGGAATTTGAACTCTTAGATCCTGAAGAGGGGAATTCAGGTGGGCTGTTCGGGACCTACGTGAATTCCTTCCTTCAGATGAAGCAGGAAGCCTCTGGTTTTCCTACTTACTGTACCACTGAAGAAGACAAACATAAATATATCGAAGAATATTATGCACATGAAGGCATACGATTAAATTATGATAATATTAGGACGAACCCTGGATTGAGGCAATGTGCGAAACTATACCTCAATTCATTGTATGGAAAGTGGGGGCAACGCACAGACATGTCACAGAGTATAATCGTTAGTGATGAGGTCACATTTCTTAGGTATTTAACTATGGCAAGGTATGAAATTCAAAGTGTGATACCAATTGATGATGACCATCTCATTGTCACATACAGAGACATTGAAAACGAAAACGTTCCGTTAGCGTTTTCTAATGTGATACTAGCCGCATTTATTACTTCGTGGGCTAGACTTAGACTTTACGAACTACTGACGACTGTAGGACCTGACAGAGTAATCTACTGTGACACTGACAGTATCATGTACCTACAGAACAAAGATGAGGAACCCTTGTTACCGCTCGGAAACTATTTGGGTGATCTTACAAATGAAATTCCTGAAGGTTGGGAGTTTACAACCTTTATTGGTCTTGGCTGTAAAAACTACGCAATGCGGCTAACAAACGCCCAAGGGGATGTTCGCGATATATTCAAAATTAGGGGGATAACACTAAACGATAGAACCTCTCAAAAAATTAACTTTGAGAGTTTCTATAAATTAGTGTCTGGACAATTAGAGTCCACAGTAATAGAAAACCCAAACAGTATCGTTCGTAGACCGGGTTTCCGTATCTTTAGCTGTAGAGAGACAAAGACACACCGTGAGGTCAACAAAAAACGAAAACGTATTGACGAACCTGACGTAAATGACGATGAACCAATACAAAAACGTGAGTGTACCTTACGGTTATAGACCCACGAATGAATAAATGTGAGTTGTATGAATGTCTCTTTTTTAAACCGGCTCGTATACTCGTTCTTAAAATTGCTTGTAAAAATATTTATTTTTAATTTATTCCTAATTTATTTTAATTTATTCATTATTTTTTTTCATTTCAAGCTTTAGTTTTATATACCAGTGATTTTTTTATTTATTTCGTTTGCTGTGCAAACAATATACAAACTAGTCATTTTAAGCTTTAATCTTATATCCCAGTGATTTTTTATTCATTTCGTTTGCGGTGCAAACAATATATAAACTAGTCATTTTAAGCTTTAATCTTATATCCCAGTAATTTTTTTATTCATTTCGTTTGCAGTGCAAACAATATATATAAACTAGTCATTTCAAGCTTTAATTTTATCTTTTATTTCCTCACATGTTCGAAAATATGTGAATGTATGAGTGTGAGCGTGTATATAAAGCAAAGTCTCTATTATGCATTCATTTGATTACAAGATGTTAAAGTTTCAACATCCCTCTACTATTTTAATTGCTGGTCCTTCACGGGCTGGTAAAACTTGTTTTGTAAATCGTTTACTTTATGAATGTGATCAAATGTTTAGTATAAAATTTAATGATATTGTTTGGTGTTATGGTGCAGTAATACCAAAATTAGATGCAAATGCAAAAATACGTTTTGTAGAGGGAATACCTGACATGAATAATTTTGAAATTAAAGAAAATTCATTATTAATACTTGATGATTTAATGTCGGAAACTAATGGCAATGTTGCTAATTTATTTACAAAGTATGCACATCATAAAAAGTTAACTGTAATATTTATTATTCAAAATTTATTTCCAAAAGGAAAACATGCACGTGATATTAGTTTAAATGCACATTATATTATAGTATTTAAAAATCCACGTGATAAATTACAAATACAATATTTAGCAAGGCAAATTATGCCTCGGTATAGTAAAGAAGTCGTGAGTGTGTTCGAAGAAGTAACACGGGAGCCTCACACTTATTTATTATTTGACTTGACACAAAAAACAAACGATGCATTGCGAATACGTACAAATATTTTTCCGAATGAAATCATGCATGTGTACGCTAACGTAACAGACATGCATACAGAAATTTTTGTTTAGTCTGCATCAAGATATTGAAGGTGAAACAACACTACAGCACGCTCCGTGCTCTGTGCAAATGCAAAAATGCAAAACGAAAACAAATTTCACAAAATGCTTCAGGGGATTTAATAAGAACAATATCTCAAGTAGCTAAAAACACAATAAAAGGAAACATTCCTTTAAATTCTCGTCAGAAGCAACGTTTACGTAGACATAAAAAGATCTTACGTGCTCTATCTCAGCAGCGTACTGCATTGAATAAAAAGAAGAAGTTGTTACTACAAAAAGGTGGTGCGCTTTTACCGTTAATCTTGGGACCACTTCTTGCAGCAGTAGGAAGTAGTATTTTCAGTCGTTAAATATGTCAGAATTACGTAAAATGATTTTAGTTCCTGAAAATGCTGTACATGAAATTCAATCAAATCTTAAATCCATAGATTCACATCAGTCACGTTTAGATGAAGAAATGAATAATATCTTAAAACGTCATGATCTTAGTGTACAACAAAAGTGGAAATTATATCAACAAGCTTTGCATCGATATTTACAGTATACATCTTCTTCTTCACATAAACCTATTACTTTACCTATCATTCAAGAAGAAGAAGAAGAAAAATTATCATCAAGTTCCAAACAAGATAGCAATACTTCTATTTTACCATTTGTATCAGACATTTTACAATCAGTACCGAAAACACTTCGTAGGAAAACAGATCTATTATTAGAACAGTTGACAAGTTCTGATAAAATTCAGTGGGATAAGTCTGGTATTGTACGTATTCAAGGAAAAACAATACCAGGTTCAAATATTATAGATTTAGTAAATGATGTTGTTCGTACAAGAAAATATTCAAGAAATCCTTTAGGTATTCATGAATTTAAAAATTTATTAGAAGATCTTAATGTTCCTAAAGAATTTATTGGTACACCTATTAGCACACCAGCATCAAAAGTGAATAGTAGTAGTAGTAGTATTAGTAGTAGACAACGTATTTGTAAAGTAAGAAAATCTACTAGTCCTGCAGTAGTTGCTAATTTATTTAAACAGTGGAAAGAATATAGTATGTAAAAATGACAAAATTATCAAAAATATATTATGATTATTCAAATCCTGATTCTTTATCAAGTATACAAACATTACAACGCAAAACAAAGTTATCTAAAAAGAAAATTAAAAATTGGTTAGCTTCTCAAGATGCTTATACATTACATGCACCAGCTCGTAAAGTTTTTGAACGTAAAAAGTATTGTTAGTGCACCAAATGAAACATTACAAATGGATTTAGCAGATATGCAAAATATTGCAAAGTATAATAATAATTATAAATATATATTATGTTGTATTGATATTTTTTCACGTTACGCATATTGTGTTCCGTTAAAAACAAAGGAAGGTCCTGAAATGGTAAAAGCAATAACAAATGTTTTTTTAAATTTCAAGTTACCCGTGTTTAACGTACAAACAGGTTTAGGCGGTGAATGTTATAATCCTAATGTAAAACAATCGTTTAAAGAATATGAAATTAATCATTATAGTGTTCATTCCGAAATTAAATGCGCGTTAGCAGAACGTTTTACACGTACATTAAAAGAAAGATTGTATCGTTATTTTACTGCAAAGAATTCTTATCGTTATATTAATGTATTAGATTAAATTGTAAAAAATTATAATCATTCATACCATTTAAGTATTAAAATGACACCTGCACAAGTAAATGATTCCAATGTGAATCAAGTGTGGGAAACATTATACGGAAATAAAAATAATAAAAAGAATATAACATGTAAATTTAATGCGGGTGATTATGTACGTGTTAGTAAGTATAAACATGTATTGGAAAAGGGATATTTACCTAAATGGTCACAAGAAATATTTATTGTTGACAAATGTATTAAGTCAGATCCTATCACTTACAAATTAAAAGATTGGAACGGTGAAGAAATTAAAGGAATATTTTATGCACAAGAATTACAAAAAGTAATTATAAATTCAAAGAAAACATATCTCATTGAAAAAGTATTAAATCGTAAAAAAGGGTGGATGTATGTAAAATGGTTAGGATATCCATCAAGTATGAATTCGTGGATTAGATCAGATTCTATTCAGTCTGCAAAATGAATTCGAGCTTTACACACGACTTTTACGTTACTCTTCCTTCAAATGCAAGTAGCAATCTTTTTGTTAATAATACAACATCATCATTTCGAGTTAAATTGGCACAACCTATTGATTTAAGTGATGGGGAATGGGGTGTTGCATTAACACAAATTAATATTCCCTGGAGTTTTTACAATGTTGGTGAAAAAGAAGAAATTGTAATTACTAGTGTTATCGATAATAAAGTTGAACGCTGCCATGTTCCAATAACACCTGGATATTATTCATCAATTGAATCGATTCTACAATTAATTCCTGAAAATGTTCGTATGTTACACTATTTACAAAATAAAAATCAAGTTGTTATTAAACATTCTTTAAAATTAGAAGATCAATGTATGATTGGTGTTACACCAGGTTTACAACAGATTTTTGGATTTATTAATGAAAATACGCTTGATGTTAAAAATGTTATATACACAAAAGTTAAAAATGTTGATTTAATATTAACACGTGGAAAATTTCCATGTGATTTAGATTATAATATTCCCAATACAATTAATGTTTGCATTGATATTGTAAAACAACAACAAAATATAGGTCCATTAGTTCGAAAACTTAGTGTATATAATGTACAACACGGTCATGTAAAATCTTTTGTCTTTCACACACCACACTATGTTAAAGTTGAAAAGAAATATTTTGATACAATAGAAGTAAACTTAAAAGATGAACACGGGTTAAAATTACCATTTCGTTTTGGAACTTCAAACCTAACACTTCACTTTAAACGAAAATGATTTCTGAAAGTATTGATGATAGTTTTTACATTACATTAGTTTCAAATGCTAGTGCAGATGTATATCCTACAAATAGTCCAACACATTTTATTAATCAATTAAAAAATAATATTCGTTTACCAGAATCCGATTGGTATGTAGGATTAAGTGAAGTACATATTCCATTAACATGTTATAATGTTACCGCGGGTGAAAACGTTATATGGTACAAATTTAAAAATGCAGAACCTATGAAAAGTAAAACTCTTGTTGGATATTATCCATCCATTCATCATTTACTAGAAGAATTAAACGCAATATCGAGTTTTATAAGATTTAGTTTTTCAAATGTTGTACATGTTGAATGTGATGAACATGTAGAATCAGTTACATTGTCGCCTACATTAGCTTTACAATTAGGTTTTTCTGAAAAATCAGATCTTGTAAAAGAATCTCACGGATTCAAACAACCATACATAGATATCGGATATCCACATCAAATTTTTATTTATACAGATATTATACAATATCAATTTTTAGGTGATACAAAAGCACCATTATTACGTATAGCAACAATCTCTGATATTAAATATGGAAAAGTTCAAACAATTACATTTGAAGATATTCATTATATTCCACTTGCAAAATTGTGTTTTAACACTATTGAAATACTATTAAAAGATCATGCAGGGCGAAATTTGCCCATTTCGTTCTGGGACACTGACCGTAACACTACATTTTAAACGCTCTCCGGCATCTTCTAAATAATAATAATAATAATAATAAAATGAGAGCAAGACGTGTTACTTATCATCATGGGCGCGGAATACCATATTTTTCAGGACCTGTATATCAAAGGGGACATGGTATAGGTAGTTTCTTTAAAGGATTATTTCGTTTTGCTTTACCATTTCTTAAACAAGGTGCAAAAACTGTAGGACGTCAAGCATTACAAACCGGTATGCAAGTTGCGGGTGATGTATTAGAAAATCGCCCATTTAAAGAATCGGTTCGTGCACGTGTAAAAGAAGCTGGTAATAGTTTAAAGACAAAAGCAATTAATAAAGTTGGGCAGTTGCTAACTGGTAACGGCAAGAGACGGTCACGCAAGAGGAAAGCTCCTGCAATTGTAAAGTTTGGACCACGAACAAAACGTAAACATATACAGGACATCTTTTCATAATGGCGTTCCTAAATTCAAATAGTTTTGAATGTTGTACTAATGAATTTGATTTCTTTTCTATACCAATGACACAAACAGCTATTGAAGCAACTACAAATGCTGAATATCGTCCTATTTCCACATTAACCTCAGAAGGACCTATTGAATTTGTTATTCCGGGAGAAACAGGTGAATTTATTCATCCTGCATATCTATATCTTTATGTACGTTGTAAAATTACTAAAGCTGATGGTACAACATTAGCTAATGATGATGTTGTCGCACCCATAAATAATTTCTTACATTCTTTATTTAGTCAAATTGATATTTCGTTAAATGATAAATTAATTAGTTCTTCATCAGGATCTTATCCTTATCGTGCATACATTGAAACATTATTAAATTATTCTCATGATGCTTCTCAAACACATTTAGCATGTGCCATGTGGCATAAAGATACTGCAAAAAATTTTAATAAATTAGATAATACAAATGCTGGTTTTCAAAAACGTGCTAATAAGGTGAAAAATAGTAAATCTTTTGAAATGTATGGACGTCTTCATACTGATATTGTAAGTTTAGATCGTATGCTTCCTAACAAAGTAAGTTTGCGTGTAAAACTACATCGTAGTAAAGACAATTTTTGCTTAATGTCTGCTGAAAATACAAGTTATAAAGTTGCACTTGAGGAAATTATTCTTCATGTACGACGTATTGATGTAGCTGCAGATTTAGCTATGCAATTAAATACACGAATGGGTTCGGAAACAGCCAAGTTACCTCTGACGAGAGTGGAAACAAGATCTTATACTATACCTGCACAAGTAAAGTCTTACAGCATTGATAATCTTTTCCTGGGTAATGTTCCTAAAGGTCTGATTATAGGTTTCATCTCCAACACAGCCTTCAATGGGAAATCACATCTTAATCCCTTTGAATTTCGAAACTTTAACGTTAACAAACTGCAATTACAAGTCGGTTCAAAATCATTTCCTCCCAACCCCCTCACACCTGATTTTAATAATAATTTATACCTTCTAAGTTACTATACTTTGATTTCAGGTACTGGTATATATTATCAAAATTATTCACATACTGTTACTCTTGATGAGTATCCAAACGGATATGCTCTGTATGCATTTATTCTATCTCCAACAGGAACTTTAGATGATAACACGTGGGATGTAGTACGCGATTCCCCTGTAAATTTAAAATTATCATTTCCAGAAACTTTAACTGAACCTGTTACATGCATTGTGTACGCACAATTCGATTCTTTAGCACAAGTAGACAAAGACAGAAATATTTATACTGATAACACCTTCTAATTTATTTAGTTGAGTACAATGCGGGTTGTTGTTCACTTCTCGGCGTATCATGATAACGAAGATGATTTTATTATAAAAGAGCTAGCCATTGTAAATCCTGACGTTCCCTTTTTTCAAAATTGGGTTTTTAAACCACCATTTCCTTTAAATAAGTTATCTGAGCCAATCATAAGTACAAACAATTATCTAGGTGAGAATGTGTATGGCATTGCCTGGCACGAAGGGGATGTAGAATATTCACATCTTAAGGAAATACTTCAAACATATTGTTCAAATACTACAACCATATACACATACGGAATAAATAGAAAGTGTTTTCTTCAAGAAATTCTTGAAAGAGAAGTTACAAATTTGGAAGAAATAAACTGTCCAAAGTATACTGCATTAAGTTTTCACGTTCATCGGTGTGCACACAATAAGCATCGTTTCGGACAATATAGATGTACTGTTCATGAAGCATTACTGTATAGTGAATATGTGAAAGTGTATGATTATGTGTTGCATGTGAATAACAGTGATAATTACATACCTACTACAATTAAAAATAATCTTCATCATGTATAGTGATGAATTATTAAAAGTGTTACTAAGTGATAAAGTGACTGGTGCAAGTGTTACTGGAATTTACCCTATTGACAAACTTCCTGTAACGGTAAAACCTCCTGCAGCACTTGTGATTAATCTTGATACATCTGATTCTGCTGGTTCCCACTGGGTTGCAGTGTACATCAATAAGAAAAAAACATGGGTACTACTTTGATAGTCTTGCTATGGACATTCCCAAGGAAATAAAAAACTTTTTGTCGAAAAATACTAAAATGTACTTTACAAATATTCAACGATATCAACATGATAATTCTGTGTTATGTGGTTATTTTGTCTTATATTTTCTGCATCATATTATTCGCACTCAATCATTTGAAAAGTGTTTAAAATTGTTTAACAAGAAAATTTTGAAAAAGAATGATGATATTGTTTATAAACATGTAAACAAATTTTTAAAAAGAAAACAAATAATTTTTAAATTTTTTTATTTATTTTTTTTAATTTACATTTTTAATTTACAATATTTTTTTTAAAACTTACACCCATGCATTTTATTTACAATTCCTCATTACAATCTTGATAATGCATTAGTTAATGCTGTTGATCTTTCATATTTCCACCAATAATTCAACTGTTGTGCATTACGATATGCACATCCTGATTTCTTTACAATACTTGTGTGAAAAGAACAATATTCATTAAATGTATTTCCACATAATTCATTTAATGAAGGACAATGTTTTGTTTCTAAATCAATGACATTATCTAATGCAAATATTCTTTTAATCCAAAGAGATTTCTCTAAACCTTTACAATAAAAGGTTGAATTCTTTGCGCATAATTGATATACAAGGTTTCGTATGCATGATACAGTATACCCAGTTTTGCTAACCCATTTCAATCCATGCAAATTTAATGTTAACCAATCAATTTGTTTTTAACATCCTAGTGATAATAAATTATATTCTACTGGTGATTTTACCAAGCAATGGAAATTTACTGTATCATTGCATGCAGTTAAACAAAACTCACGAATAATAAATTCGTTATCAGACATTTTAAAACCTTGAATATCGATAATATACTGATTTACACATGGTGAAATTTCATTTGTATGAAAAATAAAAAACGGAATTATCTGTCCAACAAATTCTGTATTTTGTAAAAGATCACAAGTTTTATGCATAAAGCATAGAAATGAGATTTCACTATGTTCTTTTTCAAACACTTCAAAGAGTTCACTAAGAGTTTTGTCAAGAGATAAATACTTCACTGCAAATGATCCAGTATTATGAAAATGTCTACATTTATGAGGAAGATGTAACTTGCATTCCACGCATTCCATTGGATTATTGTTGTGTAAGTATACTTTTATAGTTTTTAATACACAGTTCACATTAATGTTTTCACCAGTACATAACACACATGAAACACTAGCACTATTCGAATACATTTTTCAATCTGAAATATTCGCTTTCCGTTTGTCTTTTCTTATGAAGATCTCTAGTAATTCTGGTAAATAGTCTGTATCACTTAATAATTCCACATAGGCATCATAAAATTTTTCTCTTGTTAATAGTCCGATAATATGCGTGTTTGCGTACAAATAAAACACATCATCTTCAACACTAGGACTTGCTATAATACTCCAAGCACGGATTTCCAATAATTCTGGACGCATAGTCATACAATCATGATCAAACTCATGATTAGATCCTGTTGTACATCCCTCACATATTAGTGTTTCATTAAAATTCCATTTTTCAATAGCCTTCTTTATACATTCGCGATCCACTTTTTCACTATTACAACAACAATCTAAAGCCCAAAATCGTGATGTTCTTGATAATGCAATTGGAGATGATGGCGGTGTTGGTGAAACTGTTAGCGCTGGTGAATCTATTGCATCAAAATCAAATTCTTCATCTGACGGTGATTCGTATATTTCTGTTTCAGCATCAGATATTGCTTCAATATTGCTATTGCAAAGATCCTTCTTCTCATACGACTGCATGATGTATCTTTATATATTTTGTCTCTTATAACCTGTATTTAAAGTATTTTCATAACCGCAAGGTAATCACGTGTTCGGCATTCCCAACATTAAAGTTATTTTTATTAGTTTGTCCCCAATTTGTGATGTTTATCTCCCACGTCCGCAATCTTTTTTTTGTTCACCTACCGCGGCGCCAATGTTATTTCTATTAGTCTGGCGGTATTCTGTGATATTTACCAAACGTGTCAACGGTCTTCCTTTGTATTTGAATTCAAGTTTTTAGCAACGCCCTTCAAGCACACATCATCACTCCTACCCAACCGGTTTTCCAAAAGCGCGCGAAAAGTTCAGTTCATGTGTTAAGTTCACCAGCAAAAGACGTACGGAAACCACGCTCTGTATATGTACCAGCATAGTGTATCGCACCGTACACTAGCTTTTACCACGTTCACCGAGGATGCTCACACAGTGTTCGAGTAATAATTACGATGCGACAAATTAAAAAAGTCCCGCATGAATAAATATTTCCCTCCCATCATACAGTGTTGACCAATGGTGTTAAGGGTCCTGGGTTCGATCCCAGTACGTATCACAAACTTTTACACACTGTAAGTGTTCTCAGCTTCTTATAGAAGTGAACCGTTAAATATATTAGGAGAATATCTTTTATTCTCTCACATATTGTTCGAACATCTTATTTGCTCCGACTAATTTATTAGGAGAATATAAAAACAAAAACAGGCATAATGGTGGGACTCAAATATTTCATTTTTCCAAATTATATATATATATTTCTCAATGTAAGTTTCTATTAGTCAAATCCATTTGTATAATATGAGATTCGAACTGGGGCTTCATCTCATTGTCATAACGTTTCATCATATCAACAGATTTAATTCAAATCGAACCAACTCAAATTTCCATTATTATTTTTAAAAATATCCAGTATAGAGTCTGTACACACACGTATACAGAATCGAAAAAGAGGACACGACCTTTACAACAATACAGACATGTCATCACAACTAAAAAAAGAAACATAACAACTTTCCAAACACACGTAAGCATGTCATCAACCCCTAATGACCTACCAAAACCTCTGACAACGGCCTAATGACCTAACAGTACAACTAGTAACATCCATTAAGGCGGTATCGTTTGATGTGTAGGACTTTGTCTGCAGCTACTAGAAATGAATGATTTACATATATAAGTTTAGAATTGGACAAAATGATTGGACAGCATCCGTATTATGATGAAAATTGCGACTTTGTGAAACAGAAGAAGGAAAGGTTCCGAACTGCGAGGATCACTTTAGGCAGTTGTTGAATTAAGATGGAGAATTCTTTTTAGAGCATCAGATGATTACGAAGGGAGAAAAAGATCTTAAGATCGGGAAGATTTATGAATTTTTTAAAAAAATATTTAGCTTCCGAGTGGGGTTTCCAACCACGAACCTTTTAGTTATCGATCCATGACTTTATCCACTCAGGCACGGAGAACTCTACGTAGCCGGTAACATAGTTTAAGACGAAATTATATTGAAATATGATATTTGTTATTATATGCTTTTCTTTAACTTGCGATGTTTCAACTTTGATATTAAATCCCACTACTTCAATGTAATTTTAATTTCTGTACGTCATATCATACTGAATGTTTGCACAACGACGACAGTCGAGTGGTAATAAAAATTCATTGTTACTGTAATATATATATATATATATATATATATATATATGAAGTTTGGTTCAGAAAGAAGTACTATAAACCGTACGATGCAACATGGACGCCTGGAAGAAATTCAAACGTATTTAGTATATGTGTAAATTACCATCTGAACAATTTATTGTGATGTGTAAGACACTGAAACCATCCCTATTAGGGGAAGCGATGACATGTAAAAAGGAATAGAATACGAAAGATATTGGTGTCGAATTCATAGTTTTCTTGTTCGAAGAGATGAATAGTGGCACTTCAGATGAGCACTCCTCACTTGTTTTTAGCTCTGCATAAGTGGAAAATGGCTTTATAAATATACTTTTCCTTTCAAGTGTGATTGTTTAAAAAAATTGTCCAACTTTAGTTTGTAATTATTTTCTACTTCTTAGTTGTAATTACATATATTTTCTATTTATATTTTATTCTGTTCTACATTTTTTATATACATGGTATGTCTTACACGTTTGAAGAAAAGCTTATATCGACTTAGAGTAGAAGGGACATACATATAATGTAGGTCCTGACGGTCCAGGACTCCCTGCCCCCCGATATCACTACTTCTCTGTAAATTTTACCTATTTTTAGAGATGATGTTATACATACTGTACATACATTTTAGTACAGTATGTCCTCATATTCAATTTGGACCCCTTAAGAAGCTTTCTATTCTTGAAATAAATTCCTGCTTATGCCCCTGCAAAGCAGTGACGATTTTAGCTACTGATCAGGGAATAATACATCGACAATTCCCCAGAAATCATATCTCTGATAGGTCCGGACATGACACCAGTATCTGTGCATTACCACTTTTCACTCTCAGTGTATTCAAACTCATGCCAAAGGAACTGTTCGGAAATCTTTATTGGTTCTTCCCTCTGACTCTCATACCAATGGGTCCGACCTTGGACTTATACTACATCTGGAATGGCACTATTTATGTCAGTGATCCCGAAAACTATGAATTCGACACTAATATCATTCGTATTTGACTACTTTTACATGTCACCTTCCTCCCTTTTTGGGGATGGTTTCAGTGTCTAGCTCCTAACTATGCAGGAATTTCAACCAACTTAAGTATACCTATAAATTACCATCTGGAAAACAATGTGCATATGGTCTTTCTCGAAGAGGAATTCGTTGGCTACTTTTTCAATATGACGTACGGAAATTAATTACATTAAGGTAGTGGGATTTAATATCAAACTTGAAACATCGCAAGTTAAAGAAAAGCATATAATAACAAATATCGTATTACAATATAATTTCGTCTTAAACTAGCTGCGACTACATTTACTTAAAAATTGAGTTTCTCGATTGCACAGTACGAGCGTGGTTAGAAGAAAAAAATCAATAAGAATGGTTGGGATTCGAACCTAAGACCATCCAAGTAGGAATCCTTTACATTAAACATTCATGTAACAGATAACGACGCAAAGTATTTGGCACTATATTATCATATAGTTCTATCAAATATAACTTAATGAACACAATAAGAATAAATTTTACAGACTAAAAAAGTGTTTCTGAACAAGGGGAAGTTCATTATACAACCTATAACTAAGCTACAAGAGGTCTGCGTCTCATCTGACCGGCGCATCCACCGAGTCAACGTTTGGAATATCCCATTCTAGTCGGTAAAGGAAAAGTATGTGACAGGCTACATAGAGTTCTCCGTGGCTGAGTGGTTAGCCGGTGGGTGTAGCCGAGCGGTCTGAGGCGTTAGGCTGATGATCGTGAGATGAGGCCCATTTGAGGTTCGAGTCCCTCTGAAGAGCAAGGGTTGAATTTTAACTGTCCTCGATATTTCTGTGTTCATGTCCCTGTCGTGTGTAGTAGTTCTGAGAAGTGGTTAAAATAGAAAAAACTAGTCAGGAAGTTTGAAAAAAGTGGATAAAGTCATGAATCGATAACTAAAAGGTTCGTGGTTCAAAACCTGGCTCGGAAGCTAAAGATTTAAAAAAAAAATTAATTCTCCAGAAGAATAGGCCTATATAAGTAATCAAAATGTATGGGGATCTTATCGGTGACATCTGAAATAATGTTCAAAAATGTAATCCAAACCGTATGCTATTCACCACATAATAATCCATAAAGAAGCTGAGTGTAATTGAATTCCTATGTGAATGTAGTGTGTTCAGTCATGATACGTAACAATACAAGTCTGCGAAAGCTGTTTGACAGCTAAGGCATAGGAACAGTCGTTTTCCACTATCTTTGTTTTGTAAGCATACCCAATGTTGCTGAAGGACCTCCTCTCTATGGATACACTCAAACGCTACCCAGTGATGTGGCCAGCAGGTTTAAGTAGGAGGTTCCCGTCGTTTTTGAAGGGAGGCCAGCTACAACGTACAGAACCCCCCAAAAAGTGTTGCAGCTAGTGTTTTTGAGGCCTGAAAAACCGGAAAATTTTGGTTTCCTTCCAGGAAACTAAAAACAGTTGTTTAGCTTTTTTTATTATTATTATTATTATTATTATTATTATTATTATTATTATTATTATTATTATTATTATTATTATTATATTTTTTTATTTTTTGCTTTTTCTCCATAAATTATGTTCCAGGTAATTTTTATTATGTTTAACCAAGAACTACTGCCCCGAACCAAACATTATACCTTTGTGCAAAACTATTTCAATTTAAGCTCTTGTACACAGAGCCTATCTATAAACGAAACCAAGAAAGTCATATTCCTTCTTCATCCAGCACTTCGAACATCGATATGTCACCTGGGGCTAAGACTACCTGGAAGATCAAAAATACTCCCCATCAGCATCGAAGACCTTCTGCCTATGTTCAGGGATTCCATGGATTCCACCGCGGCAGAACTTTGTGGGCCGTGAAGCGAAGAATGTACCAAGTGCATTTTGCATTTCTACTAGGGATTTGAACTGAAGGTAATTGTCCAAGGAATGGAACAGATGATAATCGGACGGTGCAATGTCCGAGGAGTATGGCGGATGCAATAGTGTTTCCCATCCAAGGCGTAGAATGGTGTCCCGGGTCATCCTAGCCACGTGGGGCTTAGCAGTGTCCTTTATAATGGGAGTTTTGGGAGGTCGGAACACATTTTACTATTAATCCTAGTATGTTGCTGTTCAGGACGTCAGATATAAGGGTGCCGGGTTCGTTCATTATCTGTTTCTGTGACGGAAAGCCAGATATAATGGGAGGCGGATTCTATACTTGCTTGTTCCAGTTCAAGAAGACCAACTAATAATACTATCGGGATCCGAACCTTGGATCTTTTTAAAAATCTTCTTTATAACATCATTCAATTGCACAAATTAATGAATTATAGTGGCAAACTGGTAACAAAACAAATAACCTCACTCCCACGGTCCTGGGATTCGGGCGTTACACATACCAGAAGCATATGCCGTATGCCCACCGTCGCTGTTGCTTCAATCCAAAGGTATACGCCTTACTACCTGTAAAAGAATACAAGGTGGGACAGGTATGTGTGGTTAACACCAGACGAGTAGTGGGAGACGAAAGTAAACGTTTGCAGCTCACTGCTTAAAAAATACCTTACCTTGTGACATACTACTGTAGACTGCATACGTTTTAAAACTTTAGCATCCTTGATTCACTATGAAAGGAAATGTAAAATCACACTCTTTAATCTTATTGGATTTTACTCTCTACGAATTTTAAAAAGAAAAGAAATATTTCGTAAGACATTTATATTTTGATTTATCATCACTGACACTGAAATATTTACATGTAAACACCAACACAGAACACTTTTGACTTATCATCAGAATTTTTATTTTTCATGTAGTGGCCCAATTATTTACGGGACGATATCGTTAACGCGCACGCTAATCGCGATCGACAGTTACGATGCTAAAAATTCACTAGTACACTATTGAATAGTTGACTTCCATTACTGCATAGCGAGGAGTTTAATATCCCATTCCTTGACGTACAGTAGAGTTCTTCTATGAGTTCGTTACATTGGCGAAAGAAATACGTAAGAATAACTCTTATTATCACACATGTATGTTCTCTTCTTCCTGTCGGAACATCATTTATACACATCTCACTGTTCCCAGATGTCCTGATGTATTATGTATATGTGAGAACTTAATTACTATCCATCTTAGTTTTGAAATTTTAAAATCAAACTTATTTTGAGAGCGTATGTTGAATACATCCGATTTGCTCAGCAGATGTCAACGCTCTTTTCACTTCTTCGCGCGTCACATCGTTGCCAGTTAACAGCGCAAGAATACACTAGCAAACTAAAATATAGTTCGTAGAAAACATTAAATTTTTGCTTCTTTATTTCACAAATGATGTAGAATGAATAACCCATAGGTTAATTGAAATCACTATAAAGGCACTGATAATTTCAATAAATCATGAAATTAATTATTATTGATAGATTTTACATTATCACGTAAAATCTGTCATCATCACATGAGTTTTGCTGCGTGGGCGTTCAGCACAAGGGTAGCGAAAATATTTTACCTTGTTTGGACTGACGGGAGAAGCAGGGCTGTCTGGAAAAGTGAGGCACCTTTTGGGTGACAAATTCCTGAGCATTGTTCTCCTCCAAATGTTAGCTGGTTGCGTTTCGTTTCTAAGAATTGGAGTTGAGAAAATACGAGGATTGATTTAAAAGTTCATGCCAATCCATCTCGTTATACCTTTAACAGAAGGATCCCTTTGCGATTCAGAAGTGATGCCTCCAGTGTTTTGAGTTTTTCTGAACACGGCTAAACTGCTGACAGTACACAGTTGCATTAATGCTCTGAGCAGCTGGTAGCAGTTCCCGATGCACGACGCAGCGAGCAATCTACTATTCCTTCTTCTGGTGCAGTGCTGGTTTCGGCTGTTTTGAAACCGGTTCATGGGATGCTAACCACTAATGACGGCACCGTGGAGCTGTGTACAGGACCCACTTCTCATCACATATCAACACCCTGTCCATAAACGACTCCTTCCTCAGACGAGACAGCAAAGAAACAGGTGTCTGCTCGCATTGCCTTCTGGCCCGGAGTCAAATCATGTGGGACCCACTAATCCAACTTGTAATGTTTCCCAAGTTGATGGAGGTGCTGCCGAATGTTTTCTCCACTCACAAGTCACACTGAATTGTAGTCCCAGTTTCTTACATGTCTGCCCACTGCTCGTCTCAATTGCTGCTTGAAGATATTCATTTTGTATATGCGTTGGTCTTCTGGCATGTAGTGCGTCTTCAAGTGTTTCGTCACCGTCCTTAAACTTGTTAAATCACCGCTGCACTGTCCGTGTATTCACGACACCTTCACCAAAGGCCTGGCATATCTTCCGCCCCACTGCAGCTTAGTTTGACCCCAGTTTGAACTCGTACAGCATACATGCCCTTATGACGCTCTGTGGTGGTCCCATGTTCACTCTGTCCTTACACAAGTTGACAGTGTAACTGAACTGCTACAACCAAGTAGTATGTTAGATATATATCGACAACAACAACTGACTTTTGCCTCAACTCCATTCGCATTCAACTCACAGTATGAGGGCGAATTGAACACAGACCTCCACAAAAAGCAACAGAATATGATTTCCTTTAAAATTGCACTTAATTTCTTTATGATTTCCTGACAAAAATATTTATTCATTATTCGTGACTAAAAAACGTAATTATTTTATTAACAGCTATATCTCACTTCCTGTTTTACACCAAGTAGCATTAAAAAGAGCAAATGAAGTCCAAATTGAAAAACTGAATAAAAATGTTATTTTTCACCAAATTTTCCCTCTGATAAAAATGTTTTTTTTTAAACTCTAGTTACATATATATAATATACTTAGTAATTAGTTTAGTACCATTGTTTAATGGTAGTATTTATAGTACTTTGTTAAAACGTTTGACTTTAAACTGTCAAATATAAATCGCAGTAAATTGAGCAATCTGCTGTCACAGAAAGTATACCATATTATTTTCCGATCGGTATAAGGAAGAGGTACCATACTATTTTTCGCTCGGTATGGTAAAATAATATTTTTCCATACAATTTTACGGTAAATTATTAATTAGATCTTAACTTTAAAGCTGGTCATTTGGGTGGGGGGAAGGAAGTTAGTTGGGGGTCTGGCCCCGTTGCCCCCCCCCCCTTCGTGGCTACACCCCTGACGCTACCGCACGGGCCTGCCAGCTTTGTCCTACTCTTACGGTTAAGGAATTGCTGTTAGATACAATTCTTCCTTTTAGTGGTCACCTAGCTCATGTTGGTGGCATAATTTTGGATGTGGCGTGACAAAATTTTTTGGTTAAAATTCGTACTTTCTCGCTATATTTTTTTATTATTTGTTTGTTAGGTTAGGTTCGCAGAGATCGGCTTTCTCCCTAATTTAGGTTCGGTTAGGTCAGGTTAACTTAGTACTTAGCCTCTCTTAGTAATTACATTTCCGTAACATCAACTCATTTCCCCTGTAAACTTTGATATTACCTGATCCGCCCCCCCCCCAAAAAAAAAATCCAAAACCACCCCAGTTTGGTTGGCGTCTTTTGCACTGTCGTTTTTATGGCATATGTCCGCACGCTATATTTATACTTACAAGGGCTAAGTCTTCCTAAGTGAATCTGTGCTCACTCGTTCTATTTAAACAATCGGTAAGTCTTTACTTTAGCCACTTCGTTGATTTTTTCGATTCTTCGATTCAGTGACTTGTTCTTTCAGTTCCGCACAATTTTATCAAAATTAGTCAAACCTTCCCTAGCCTTAATCTAATCCGTTCCTAGTCCTGCCATGCTTATTGCTATCTTGCTCTACTCTACCCTCTCTACTACACTATACCATTTTAAAGCGGTACTACTTATTGATGCGCAGCTAGAGCATCGGAACCAAAAGAACATACCACTGAATCAAAGAATCGAAAAAAATGAATGAAATGGCTAAAGTAAAAACATTTCCAAAAATCTAATGTACTAGAGTCGATTTTATAATGAAAGAAACACATTAATATGTATCCCCATAATCTAGAATAGCATTAAAATCACTAATAGAACAAAAGCTTTATGGCATTAGGAGAGAATGGCATATTTTTGGAACTAGAGGGAGGGAGCGCAAAATATTTTGCTTAAAATTCGTGCTTTCTTGCTTTACTTTCTGTATTTTTTGATGGTTTAGGTTATTTTAGGTCAGTTTAGGTTAGTTTGGGTTAGATTAGGTTAGGATTATTGGATTTGGGGGCCAGAATTCTTTGGTTAAATTCGTACTTTCTTCATATATTTTCTGTGTTTTTGATGGTTTAGGCTAGCTTGAGTTATGTTATGTTATGTTAGTACTTAGTAATTACACTTACCTAACATCAACTTATTTCTCCTGTAAACATGGTGATTTTACCTGATTTTGGCTCCCCAGTTCAAAATTTATCCCTTATTTTGTTTAACATCCCACGCTTATACCCTTTAGGCTATAGGAAATGGATGATTAGTGAACGTAAATGATTATGAAATTAAATTTTGTGCGTTCCCACTTGGAATCGAACCTGAAACCACGTGCACCAAAGGCACATGTATTAACTACTAGAGAAATTTGAGGTTTCATGCTTCTAAAAATGCAGTCACAAAAATGAACTACGTACCTTAAGGTGTCTATCATTTGGCCTATCTAACTGCAAACTGGCAAAATCTTCCAATAAACCATCATCAAATGCGGGTGTTGAAAATATTTGAGAAAAAGAATATCGAGATCTGAAATAATCCATTTCGAAAAAGTTTCTCATTTGTTTCACGAAAACGGAAAATGGATAAAACATCAGATTTTTCCTTTGATACGTTTATCCAGTACTATATTAATTTACCTTTATCTACAATATTACAATTAATGTATCGAAAATTAGAGAAAAATGGGTCAAATAAGCCGGAAGTACCATATACTTCTGGAACCCAACACATAGTGAATCAACACTGGATTACGACTGGGATGTACTGTTTTCTGGAGAATCTATGATCTCAGCGTAACAGAACACATTGGAAAAAGCTCTTGGGTGGTGGAGATGACACTAAAACGTGAAAAACTGTTGGTGCAAACAGGGAATTGGCCGAAGAGCATGGAATTAAAAATTATGCTCTGAGAAAACAAATTTTGGTGCTATCTTATTGTATGGAAATAATGTTTTTAAAATTTACGGAAGAAATATCTAATATTATTTCAAAAGAGAAATATGTAACTAGTCAAAATATATGTAAGATCCCTAATAGTGTTTTTTTTTTTTTTTTTTTTTTTTTTTTAGCGTAACCCAGACTTACGCTTGTAAGCACGTAAAAGTCCATAAGGATGCCATGGTAAACTCAATTTAGATCTAAATGCAATATAAGTTATGATCTCTAACGATAAAAGTCTCCCAAAGGTGTGGGACACGTAAGGGATTGTGACGCAGTGTTTTTTCCATTGTTTTAGTCACGGACATACACACACCATCCCTGCCGCGCCTGCATCGTACGGACTTATTTCCGTGTTGGCAAGCGGGCCAACCTACTTCACTTCTACAATGACTCGGTTAGAATCAATTCTTGTCACTTAGCACAAGTTCATTAGTGTTTCTGTGCTGTCGTTTTTATGGCATGTCCCCATATACTGTATTTATACCAATAGAGGTTAAGTTAAGCTCTGCTTGTAAAATGAATCTGCATTCAGGGTACCTAGGACACCAAAGAATGCAAATTCACCCACAAGAAATAACTGACAAGGTATTAGGAGTGCATTTCCTGATGAAAGAAGTACGTGTTATATAAATTCATATCTGTTCCCGTAAAATAGGACAACACGGATATTTTAAAAATAAGCTGTATCGATTTGTGAAGAATATTTACTGCCTAAGTTATGTGAAATATGTTCACACACATAGTGCTACTCAGGGGCGGATCCAGGACGGACTTCTGGGGGGGCGGTGGGTTGTAATACTGCTACTTAGAGCTACTTTTAAGAGCGTGAAAAAATAAACTATATATTTTATTTATATATAAAATTTTCCTCTTCTGGGGGAGCGATCGCCCCGATCGCCCCCCCTGGTGCTACTTAATGCTTGTGATACTTAATGCGTAAATAAACGTTTGGTATTTGTAACTTGTATTTTTGTGTTACCTTTTGTTAGTGAGCTGGTTCTAAACTTTATTTACTGTTAATTTTCTTTAAGTATGAAGTAATTGTTGTTTACGTATTTTATATTTAGTGTTTTTAAAAATAATTGAAATTTAAAATCCTCAAAATTACGTAATATAAAATAAAATATTTTTTTTTAGAAATAAAATGAAGGAAAGTTTATTATCTAATTTAAAAGTGCATTTTATTTAAATACAAAAAGTGCAAATTTATTAAAATTCATGAAATAAATTTCTTGTGTACAGTAAAAGGCTATTAACATAATATATTAATATGTAAATGTTTTATTCCTGGCCGCAGAGTGGGACACCCTGGACCTAATTTTTCTAGGGGTTCAGTTCTTTGAATTAACGTGAAAACAATTTCATTTCAGTTTTTTATTTCATTTTATTTCGTCTTTATAATCACTAGTGGTGAGCAAATGCAAGACCAAGACCAAGACCGTTGTGGTCTTGGTCTTGCACATCCAGTCTTGCTCTTGGTCTTGCACCGGAACCCTTGGTCTTGGACTTGGTCTTGGTCTTGGTCTTGCATGCAAAATTCTTGCAAGTCTTGCATTAAGGAAATCTCAAGCTTTTCATAGGTAAATTTTACTCTCGGTACAATGCGCCAATAGTAACGGAAATACAATGTATGTTTCTAAATGTAATATAGTTTAACTTCGTGTAAGTATGATGATAGTGTACAAAATAGGTGATGACCATTTATTTTTTTAATGGGTGCCCACGCTTCACTACTTATAAGATATGCCTAAATCACAAGTTTCGTAATCTGTTTATATATATATATATATATATATATATATATATATATATATATATATATATATATATATATATATATATATATATATATATATATATATATATTTAACAGATCCAACACTTAGGGATGGGCACGAGTCGAGTCAAAGGTAATTTTCTTGAGTCGAGTTCCGAGTCGAGTCACTGTTTTTGAGGTCGAGCTTCGAGTCGAGTCGAGTTTGATATATGGCTCGCTCGTTCAGCTCGTTTAAGATCCTTTTGAAATCATGGTCTGATTAGACTGGAAAGCAAAACCCATGAGAAACATAAGCAGTAATGTGGAATAGTTTTAGTGTTGCTCACTACAGGGGACAATTCTGGCATCTCGTCTCGTCTCGATAACGAGAGGCAACATATTTTTACAACGAGACAGGCTTTAATTTCGTAAACACCAATATAAATGTATAATTACTGTAGTTCTTACCATCTAGGCTGAAACCTGCATGGTTGAATTTTCAAGCTGAGTTGAGTTAATTTTGAGTTTAACGTGCCTTTCAGCAGCGAGGCTATATGAGACGGAACCTACTGATTAACGTGGAATCCGAACCACATGACTTCCCGCCGAGGATCGAACCCGTCTCCTACGCCAAAGGCGTGTGAGCTAATCGCTTAGCCACGAAGGAGCTCTGGTTGAATTTTTTAGCCCAATTAGAAGAACAACCCGGATAGTGATGTCAATCGGCTCGGCTCGGTTCAAGTGAGTGAACAGCTCGAGCCGGCTCGGTTAGGATGAGCACTGGCTCGGTAGAAGCGAGTCAATCTGCTCGGTTCGACCCGGCTCAACTCAGCAGCCGATGGCTCGAGCCTGCTCTGTTGGGGTGAGTCATTAGCTCAGTTCGGTTCGGCTCAAGTGAGCCATCGGCTCGATCCGGCCAGCTCGATAGACGCGGTCTTTCTGAGCTCGGCTCTGTGGTGAACAAGCCGTGAGTCGACCCATTTAAACCAATTGCACCATTAGAGTAGGTAAGGTAGGCTCAGGTCATTTAACATGATCAAATGTTCGAGTTGGTTCGCTAGAGGTCAGATGTGGCTTTTATGGAAGTGACTGTATATCCGGCTCAATGGGTCTTCTTGTATATGGGGTCTAGTTTAAAGAAATCCTTGGTTCGGCTGTGAGGAAGAATATTATGAATCTAAGTTCTTGTACAGTCAGGTGTAAATTTCCAACGTGATAAATTTCCTGTATATCTATCTTGATGAATTAATGGATTGAAGCTGTGTTTAGTAGTTTCCATTGGTTTAGGTGGGTGGGAGCATGGGTCCTTTGCCCCTCCTTTGGGTATGACACTGGTACTCTAAATGGTCTCTTTCTGCGCACACAGAAAATTAAATAAAAAAATAATAAATTTGCTCCTACCGTTTGTTGGAACCGAGGCAAACTTGCTGAGAATAGACAAACTTGATGCAAGGTAATGCATTGCAATTTAAAAGTAACTTAACCAACATTGAACTCTCTCTAGACAAGACATTTCATGTTTCTGTCAAATTATCTTTTGATATCAATAAAATATTTTATTATTTTGCTTTTAATGTGCCCATATTATTCAAACTTACCCTATTTCTAGTCAAAAGATTGGCCTACCTTTTAATAAAATTAATTTCTGATAATTTATGAATCTTTGCGCTTACACTTTGAAGGCTGAGAGAACCTCAGCATGTCGCTAGTGCTCAAATTGATACTGATTAAACACTTTTACTGATATCTCCAACAGCAAAATCCAATAATAATTTTAAAAAAATGTGAGTTGAGTTGAGTTGATTTTAACGTCTCGTTCAGCGGCGAGACTATATGAGACGTGGATCTACTGATTAACGTGGAATCTGAACCACAGCAGCCTCCGCCAACATCGAACCCAGTTCTCCCACGCCAGAGGCGCGTATGCTAACTGCTTATAAAGAAAATGTTGCTTAATTGTCATTGGAATACCTTATCTATACTGAAAATATTAACAAATCAAGGCACACTCTAAGAATTTAACGACTAGAATTATAAAACAATTATTTTGCCTGTAGTGCTGTATGGGTGTGAAACATTGTCTCTTACGTTAATATATAAAAGCACATTAAAAGCTTTTGAGAAAACTTTTTAGATCAACTTTTGAGGGCTCGAGTCGGGTCGGCTGAGTGAGCTGTTGGCTCAGCTCACTTCTCTGTTCGGCTCGATAGTGAATGAGCTGTGAGCTGAGCCGCTCGAGCGTTAACAACCCTAAACCCGGGCCGAGCAGTTTTGAACATATTTATACCGCGACCTATGACTTTTAACAATTTTTGGCTCGAACCCGTATACTTGCTCGTTCGGAACTCAAACCATAACCCGCGGTGGCTCAGTGGTAGAGCGTTCACCTCTGGTGTTTGGGGTCCCGGGTTCAAACCCTGCTCCCGCCAAGTGAACTTTGTGGTGGACAAACACCGTGTGCGTGTGTATTCTCGGGGTTCTCCCGTTTCCTCCCACCTTCTTCATTCCACCATTTCATTCATCTCTCATCATCACCGTCCCCTTTAGCCTAACCGGCATAACCGTGGGACGTAAAACTCAAAAATTTCATTTCATTTCATTTTCAAACCATAACCATGTGAACGATTTCCTTGCCTCTTGAAGACTTCTAGACGAACGAGGTCGACAGTCAATCAATAAACAAATTGTATAATTTTTAGTATCCAGATATGTTTATACATATTGTTCCATTATTATTATTATTATTTGTATCATTGATAATAATGACATTATGTAACTAAAAAAGTAACATTATGTAACTATGTAACATGATACAAGTTTGTTATTTTCACGCTCTATCAGAATTTGAACCATGGATTAAGATATTTCTTTTCATATGTGTCGACTGTGGGACAATGTCCCAAACAAAGAGTGACATTGATACAATCGTGTTCTAGTTACGTTCTACCGAAAAGTGTACCAGATGTAATAGTAGAAAGTAAACGTTATTTTTCTATTTTTCGCACGTGGGACGGTGTCCCAGCAGTAGTGGGATATGTTGACATTTGCCCATTAGCTACATGTTGATATCAACACACACATTGGCCACATTTCAATATCGATCATGCGATCCCATTAGTGACATTCATTTAGTTTACCCAGTTTCTTTGTGAGTCCCCTTGCACAATTTCAACTTGGCCTCAGTTGTTGGATGCATCCTTATTGGTATGCAACCGTGCACACAATATTGCATCAGATTGATGGAATATTATTGGTGAATTGGCAATGGCTTTCATGTTCTTGATGCTATTCCTTACATTTCCGACTCTTTGAACTCATGTTTACTTAGTATGAGTGCATTTTTCTGGGCATTTCTCGTTACATGTTTCCACACATGTGAATCACCCTGCTTCATCTGTTGTGCTCTACCGACACTCCAGATGTCTTTCTAGAGCATTTGAGTACAAATTCGCTACACTTAATACTTAGAACGTCATTGTTGGCCAGCATTCGTACCTGGCGAGTATGTAACCACACACAACGGGCATGGAGGTGTCCGCCATTTTGTATTTGTTCCAGATATCGACTTAATACAAACGAATTATTGTTACCTGGTAGAAACCGTATCAATTCATATCCATTTAGACCAATTTTCATTTGGCAGATTATCCGGGACTCCCTACATTCCTTTGGGGAATCCCTTGCGCGTGCATGGTAGGATTGTGAAACATGCAAAATTCAATACAGCAGGTATGACTTCTTCAGTGAATATTTTACCCGCCCTCTTTACGTTCAATAGTTTCCGAACTATTGGCGTCTGAAAGTCATTTTCCCATGCTTTCGGCAGCTTGTAGATCCGAAACTATGTCCGATAGCCGAAAGTTCAAGAGAACTTTTTTCTTGTCTCAGTGGCAGGAATCACCTCCCAAGAGTTGTAACACTTGTTTTGCAACACCCGATATATATATATATATATATATATATATATATATATATATATATATATATATATATATATATATATATATATATATATATATATATATATATATACACTGTAAATTCTTTGTGGTTCGTATTTCATGTTGGCTTCGTGGCACAATGCGTAGTGTTTCGGTTTACAAGTAAGACGGTCGCTGGCTGGAATCACTTCTACTCCATTTCTATTTTCTAAAATATTATAATTTAATATATTTTTATAAATATTGCCAGTATGTGTTTGTCTGTAATTATGCCTTATTTCAAACGCACAGACATTTGAGAATAGAGGTAAAGGAGACATGAGATAACAGTTGTTCCCTTGTTTTATAATGCTTATTAAAACTCACCTTCATGTAAACAAATCAGGCATATAGGCAATTTAACATATTTTGGGTGGAATAATTTTTTGGTTGATTGGCGTTTCGCCGCGTCTCTGTCTCTAGTGGGCCACTGGTGGTATGATTTCCAAAACACAAGTGGTGTCACCGCGGATCGTCGCTGCGGAGCCACCAATATTCGGCGAGCTGTCGCTAGTTCCCCATCGGTGGTCCACCGACGCTTACAGCATGGGGTTGCTTCTGAAATTTAATTACGTAATATCACATAATATCACCTATCTCATATTAATGTTGAGTTGAGTTGATTTTGAGTTTAACGTCTCTTTCAGCAGTGAAGCTATATGAGACGTGGACCTAGTGATTAACGTGGAATCCAAACCATATGAGCTCCCGCAGGTCTCCCACGCCAAAGGCGCGTACTCTAACCGCTTAGCCACGAAGGAGCTCTCTCATATTAATGTGTCAGAATGATTAACGTTATATTTTCACTGAACATTGAGTGTCGCAAAGGGTGTAATATTGGATGCAAAATGTAATGGTTAACTTGTATATTTCCTTTACTTCTAATTCCAAACGAAAGTTTTGTGATTGAGACTTCTTATAAAAGTAGTAATTTTTACTGTTACGTGCTTCTTTGTAACAGTGAAAATTGATACAAAATAAATTTGCAGTATTCTAACTATAAGCTTCGACTTTGTTTTATTTCCATTAATTACATTGGAAATGTGTTTGATCGTTGAAAACCACCCCACGCCGTAAGCGTCAGTGAACCACGGATGGGCAAGTAGCGACATCTCGCCGAAAATTGGCGGCCCCGCAGCGACGGTCCGCAGTGGCCCCACATACGTTTTGAAAATTATACCATCAGCGTCAGAGAAGCAACGAAACGCCAATGAAATCTGCGTTCTCCAAAACTTTATCTTAAACTTCAACGAAGTCGTTAAATTTGAACTGGAAGGAATGCTTCGTTACTTCTGCTTGTCTATTCATTACTTCAGCTTCAGCACTGATATTACTTCCCTGTAATTGTTTGGAAGAATGTTCTACCAAGGAAAATGTAAAAATATATGCTATTACACACGTACTTGTTATTGTCTTTTTTCATTCTCTTTTTCTCTTACTTGTTCGTTCGTAGGATATGCACCAGAGTGACTTAGAAATCAAAGATCTATAATTTTTTAGTGTTCTCCATTTTTTTATTTTCAAAGCAGAAGGTTCTCTAATCAACCTAAATAAAGTGCAGGAGAGAAGAACAGAAGCTTGTGGAGCAAGCAAGAGCTCTGTTCTATTATACTTGATTCTAGGGTGCCGAAAAATCAGTTTTTTTTTTTCGTTCGTTTATGTATCTCTTCGTTGTTACTCACTCGATGAACACTGAGTTCAACAGGGTTGGATGAGAAGCAGACAAGCAACAAAGCGAAAGCGAAACAATACTGTCAATGGTCCTCTTAGTTTCTTTGACAGAATGTTGTCTCTTCAGTGTTTGCATGGTAGTTCAAAAGCGGAAGAAAAAAGGAAAAATCCTGAGGGCCATGGACGAAAAACAAAAGCAGCACACACAGTCTTTGGAAGTAGAACGTTGTCAATAATTAATTCCACGGAAAAACTGAGAGTGGTTATTCATTACTTGATTTCTATTATCATTTTTAATACATTGTGAATTTTTTAATTAATACTTCCCTAAATATTGATCGGGCTATAGCCCAGGCAGTTCCGTCCTGTCTGGTTGTAGACAATGGATGAGAATCCGAAGATAGCATTTTAGCCCTCGCAAATGTCGGATTCAAGGTCGCACAAGCAGTGATAAGTGTTGGAGTTTCCATAAGGACTGCTAACAATGGGTAAAGCGATATCGGGAAACTGGAGAATCTGCTAGACGTTCAGGTAGTGGGAGAAAACGTGTAGCACCACAAGAGCAAGATAATCGACTCATTGTTGTTGCACAGCAGAGACCACACACGACCTCCTGCCTACTCAGAAAGGTAGCGATAGCGATTTTCAATGCTTCACGATCTACTGCTAGAAGAGGCTTAGGACAGCGGGTCTTCATGCTTGTAATGCTGCAGGAAAGGAAGTCCTCTCACAGGATCATATTCGACTGCATCTTGAATTTGCAGAGACGAACAGGCATCGTAATTGAAACGATGAGATCTTCATAGATGAATGCCTGTTTGTCCCGGAAAGTGCATGACCAGTTGTTGTGTGTAGACCAAAAGGAACCAGGCATGACCCCACGATATGTCTACCACAGACGGCACTGTGGGTGTGTTTCTGTGTTATCCTGGGGTTTCTTGATATCAAAGGGGTTAGAGGGACGTCTAACGGGTGAACAATATGTGCACATTCTTCGGAATGTCATGCTGCCATTCACCCGTCCATATGTCTCGTGTAATTCAGAATTGGTTAGCGCAGCAGGGCGATCTAAATGTTCTGGATTGGTTCCCGCGTGGTGCCGACATGGCCCGATCGAGAACGTGTGTGTGGAACTTAAAAGAATAATGAAGGAACACTGATCTAATCCATCACCCACCACGAAAACAGAATTGTAGAATTTAATTTCTGATGCTTGGGAGGAAGTTTCTGAGAGTGAGCGTTACCTTCGGACTCTCATTGAAGGGATGCCGAGAAGGATCCAGGCGATTATTAATACCAAGAGACATTGGACATCCTACTATTCTGATAATCAAAACAGCCCGTTTCAGGGCTAACAAATATATTAGAGAAGATTTCTAACTTGATCTGAATGCAGAGGTTTCAATCACTATATAGAAGAAACCATGTTTTTTTTTTTTTTTTTTTTTTTTTTTAATTATTATTAATCTCAGCTATAGGGGAGATTAGAACTGCAAACACCTTGATTTGAAGCTCAGCGCCTGTCCCCTAGTCCATGGCATTTCCGTGAAGATTTACTGGACAGAAGTATATTCTACTTACCTGTGTCTAGGAAGACCACATTGGAATAGCTTGAAAGTAACATACTTGAACGAAAAGCTACAGTCATGTAAAAGCAGACATTATCAAAAACTAAACCTCCATTTTAGTTTAGCACTCAATCACTTTTCTCCTTAGTTCTTTCTAAAATCAATAGTAAACGTAAGAAACGGTGCATATTGTTTTACTTTACTATTATTATTCAACACAACATTTTACAATTCAGGTAATGTTATAATGTTTTTGTCTTTTCTGTTCTCTCTTTATCTTCTACGTTTAGATCTATTAAGGACTTTGATGTAACTAACACGAAGTAAGAAATTATAACAATCTCAGTCTGATATTGCGCGGTGCAATCAGTAATGCATGGTATTCTAATCCAAAGATCGTTCTTTCGAATCATGGTATGGGATGCTTTTAAGAACTATTCTGCATAGCTTCTTTGAATTTTGTGAGTAATTCTCTGTTAATTTTGGTGAAATCATATTGATTAATACTAATACTAATAATAATGCTTTTCATTACTATTATTTGCATGAAACAACACAATCCCCTTTATTGTTTTTATTCCTCACTCACAATTAGACTTCATATCAAAAGCACACGGGGACATGGATTACATTTGAATGGTAGGTGCCATTCTTTATAATTTGTCTGTTACATGAACACAATTGCGAAGAATTACATTGTAAATTTCTTACAGTGTATGTTATAGATGCTAACAAACTTTAAATAGGGCTAATTCTGAAAGATCTGTTTAATTACCCCATACCGTAAACGGCGCCAACACCTAGTGGCTCATATGCCGGTAATTGTCGATCGTTGATATACAGACGTGTCGAAGGATTACCTCTAGTGTACCACTGGCGGCAGGGTTCGTCGGGTCTAAACAGATATCTAGAATCAGGGTGTTGAAGTTACCACCGCGTAACAGAGATGACTTCATTTTGGTCCGCGCTCCTTTGATTCGTCGTGAGAATCGCAAAGGGATCAACACGAAGTATCACCAGTCATTTGCAGGCGGTTATTATTATATACTATTTTTCCTGACGAATTGTTCCTAAAGTGAGCACCGGGGATCAAGAGTAAATCTACATCATGAAGTAAAAAATCTTGAGATGAGTGCGTATAATTGTATGAATTTAAATGGAAATTGTCGCCGATCATTAGAAAGTTAATATGGGATAACTATGAAATAAAGTAAACAGACACGTGTCATTTTGTAATAAAATTACATGGCGAGTGCATTTTACCTAATCTGAAGCTGTTATCGTCGAATATACACTATTAAAGGAGCTCTGACTGGCCAAATTAAAAAGACCTCAACCATTTATCCCTCTACAGACAAATTTTTCTTCGTCGCCACCGTGGCGAAGTCTTAAGAACACACTTTTAATAATCATAACGTTGGTGGTTCGCGCTCACCCCAGGTTACTTATTTTTAGTGTTTTTTAGACTCACCTTTAGTGTAAACAAATCACGCATATAGGCGATTTAACATTTTTGGGGGAATAATTTTCTGATTCAATGTAGTTGCTTTTGTTCATTGACTCGTTACCCTCTTAATGTCTTCCAATTCCTGTTTTGGTAAGAACATATCTTGCACTAATAAGATTCTCTTTTTCTCTTCGACCTTAAATTTTCATTGTTTTAACTGTCATATTGATGTTGATAATTCACTTAGTGTCAATCGTTGTGTAATCGAATGTGTTTAACGCAATAGTTGGATGGAGATGGTCTTGAGGCTATTCATGATGCGCCTATTTACATAAAAATATTAACAGGATGATCCACAATTATATCCCTATTTTCATTTCACTATCATTCTGTCATTAACAATGTTACATGGTTGCTGTTAATTCTATTATATACTATGGTTCTTGCCATTCCTCACAGACCGTTGCAACATGTCGTTTGCTAGCCGCGCACACTCTTCCTGAATTACTGCTTCCAGTGTCCAAATCACGCAGTTTTCTAGCATACATTTTCTCTTTCAAATACCCCTAGAGGAAAAAAATCCAATGAAGTCTGGACTTCTCGGTGGCCACTCAACATTTTCGCAACTTCCAATAACGCGGCCTGGAAAAGCATTGTCAAGCCATTCTGGCGAAACCAGCGCAAAATGGGGAGGTGCCTCATTATGCATAAAGTACAAATTGTCCACTCCGTCCCAGATTGAAACAATGGGATAAGCAAACGTTTGTAGCATATGCAATATACCTTTCCGCATTCATTGTTTCACGAAGAATGTAAGGACCGATAAGAGTGTCATCACAAATACCACACCACATAGTCAGCGAAGGGTGTAACTGCAATTTTTTCAATTGTAGCTCCAGGACTGTTGTTACTAGGGGCCCAGTAACGGCAGTTATGGCGATTTATGAACACACCCACATGGAACACTGCTTCGTAGGACCACAGAATGTTACTCAGGATATCTGGTTCTTCTTCCATCTATTGTAATGTGGATTCAGCAAACTCCGTCCTAACATTACAGTCTTCCGGTGACAATGCCTGGACAAAATGTGGTTTCCATGATCTCCAAGCGATCTCCTTCATTAGCCGTTGGACCGAATCATACGATAAACCAGATTCAATATGATATTGTCTCAGGTACCTACTTCGTGGGACTTTGCGCAAACGCAGCGGCAGCGTTGGCTTTAGCCTCTTCAGTGACAACTTTCTTTGGCTGCCCAGCACCCTTTTGGTGAGTAACCGAACCCGTATGCAACAAATTCGCATGTAATCTCTTCATTGTTTTCACATCCAGAGTCGAGTGCCCCCTTCTCCCGTCTCCATCATCTTTGCACCATTACAGGCAACTACCACATTTCCATCTTCGCTGCAATCCAAGCACGGTCAACAATGTTCAGTCTCTGCGTCATCTTCACTTAATTCTGGTTAGACCTGCACTAGTGTGGACGTTTGGACCATATTCGATGCTGTGAAGATCTCCTGAGATAGCACTACAAGTATTGGATATTGCTGCGTATTGCTACAATTCGCCTCCCGACCATCGGTGACGATATTGCCGTAAGCTTATATTATGGAAATTGCAGTAAGCCTTTGAGATTCTGTAAATGTACTGGAAGAAAGATCTCTAGTATACAACCATACAGTCTATTTTATATAGTATGGTCATAAGAGGTCAAGAATCTATGGTTATTATTTGAAAAATCAATATTCATTTAAATATTTCTTTAATATTTTCCACAGTGACACACGAGTTATGATGCGTTCACTGCACAAAGGAAATGAAGTCTACTTTCTGCTCATTTTGGACATATTTTATTTTTAATCCCTATTTGAAGTGCTTTCAGAACTTAAAAGATTCATATCCAGATATTGTATGTAACTCTTTTAACGTAAAATACAGTGTTAACTTTTAGATGCACTTACGAGTACCGCATAAACTCCTCTAACTTTGGTAATTGGAATTGATCCCTTGTGTTTTGGAAGATGGAAGTCAGCGACCCGTACAGCCGACCACAGCAAACTGGAAAAAGGTTTATAACAACAACAAATAGACCGCTGTAATTCATTTTCAGCGCACGTCTGCATTCCTGACTCCCGGTTAAAGCTTGAGTGACTGCCATTCTTCAATATGACGATCAGAATACGGTTTGGAACGATGAGCTGCTTTTATCTTGTTAAATATATAGAGTAGATCTACACCTAAGCCGAGTTTCATGCCGCTTTGAGTTTCTTCCAAGTTTGACTCCATTTTTATAGTTGGTTTACTTGTGTAAAACAGCACGTTTAATTTTATAGATTCTTATGGAATTTTTAAAATGTAATTCACTATGTACGACAAGGCAGTATGATAGGGAAATTATGATGTATTCAATATATCTTCCTTAATTTTATTTATTATTATTTTCAAGGCACCTGCAAGCAGGACTTCGTGCTTATAGAGGCACCATTATTGCAGAATTCCCACTCGTCTGTCGATTCTGAGGTGAAGATGAACTAAGTTTCACGGTTATAACAGTTAGTTTAGACTTTAGATGCCTTCATAGAGCGATAGCATATTAAATTTCCACAGAAATTACGCGTTATTTTCCGGACACCATGTAATTTAAAACAAATTATAATCTGTATTTTATTGAAATGCATTTTAGATCGCAGGGGATTAATAATTCTACGTTATTAGTAGAGACCGGATGTTAGGCAAAATGCCTATTCTTTAATATTAAAGATATGATCAAAAATAACGTTTTAATGTTTATATGGGGGGTTATAGTTTCGACTTAAGGCAATTTTATTTTGCCTATTTTGACCTTTACTGCCTAAATAATTGCTTTAGTGCCTAATATTGCCTATTCTATGCATTTTCTTCAAAATAAGCCTTCATTGGGAAAATATATAATTTATGTAACATAATACACACATTTTTACGTATATTATGTGTTTGTAAACACAAGCATGTGGTACGTTGCAATATATAGCTATACAAGATGAACTTCAAAGATGTGCACATACTTCGGGAGGTGATTCGTGACATGAAAAGAAGACAAAAAGTCCTCTTGAATGTCACGAATCATCTCCTGAAGTATGTGCGCACCTTTATGTCCCTTTCCAATTGTCTGGATTCGATTTCTGATTCCAAGTTCGCACCCCTGTCACTTGAACACGACGCAGAACTCGACAACATGCAACAGCACTTTTTGTCTTCTTTTCATGTCACGAATCACCTTCCGAAGTAGGTGCACATCTTTCAGGTTCACCCAGTATGTGGAATGCATAACATGCCTCGTTCTTGTATATACAGTAAAAGAAGATATTCTTTAACAAACAAGTATATTTTTATATTCTTTCAACATTATCTATGACTTGAATCTATTTTTTAATGGTATTGAGTATTTGTCTTTATTATTTCGAGTTATATTTTAGTGCCTATTTTACTGCCTATTTTTTAAATTTTAAGTGCCTATTTTCCAGGTTTTTAGTGCCTAAACATCCGGTCTCTAGTTATTAGTATTAAAAAAAACTGTCCAAAGGCATACCAATCGATGGATATTATTGAGTTGAAAAAAATTATATATGTAAGTGTAAAAGGTAATGCGTAGTTTTTGAGAAAATAGAGAAAACAATTAATTTGTGAACCTAAAGTTTCATTTTATTCAAGGACCGTGTTACTTATTCAGGTAAAACTGAAATATACCGTTAAGAGCCTGACTTACTAAAAATAACACAAAATTTACCATTTTTTCTTTTGCTTGTTTAACGCAACTTACCACAATCATAGGTAATGTTATTCTACAACAGAAACCTGACGAATTTTCAGTGTTGCCAGAATAATAATTCTCCAAAATCTAAGTTAAGCCAGCAACTAGAGGAATGAACTCTCACTGCATTTGATTACGTATCATGTTGTTTTGGTATCGTGTAAACTACTTTTTAAATAACATTAGTATTTAATTTTAATAACTGTATATTAAAACTATTTTGTTTATTACAAACTAAATACAACTATTATTTAAAAATACAACATGATACGTAATCAAATGCAGTTGAGTTCGTTCCTCTAGTTGCTGCCTTAACTTAGATTTGGGGGAGAGGCTATCCTGGCAACAGTGAAAATTCTTCAGGTTCATACTTTTCTGTTGTAGAATAACATTATCTATGATTGTGGTAAGTTGCATTTTATTATCTCCTTTCAATTAGGAAAAACAAGCAAAAGAAAAATGGTAAATTTTGTATTATTTTTAGTAAGTCAGACTCTTAAGTTCTACGTTACGGCACGAGCAAGATGACAATTTATAGTGTAGTTAATGAAATATAGTGTAAAATTAACTCTTTAAATTTTAATTTTTCACTAAAATGTCCAAATATAAGATATACACCAGTCGATAAGTCACATCGATCTGAGTCAAATAACACGCTTGAATATAAGATCTAATGTGCACTTTTCGAGAAAATCGAAAAAAGAAAACGAACTTTTGTGGCGTTAAAACATTTGTTGCCAATAGTAATTGTCAATTTTTATTTTGCTGCAATAAACTACTACAGTAAACCCTCGTTAACACGAATTCCAAGGGACTGAAAAAACAGGAGTTCGTGTTAAAAGAATTCGTGTTAACCGGGGACCCAAATTTTATTATTCGAATACATTTTCTCCATACATACGCACTACAGTATACAAACTATACATACCACTACAGTATATTATGTATGTCATAGAGATGGTATCGAGACGAGACTGAGTAGTCTCGGTTCCAAATTCGAGACGAGACCAAGACTATTCTCTGTCTTGATATCATCCACAGAATTGTATCGAGACGAGAATGAGAGTTTCGGTCTCGTCTCGATTTCGAAAAGCACTCCTCGGTCTCAAATTCGAGTTGAGATCGAGGCTAGTTTCGGTCTCGGTACCATCCTCTGAAAAGTGAAAACACTACAGTAAGTTTATTATCCTATCTTCGAAGATTAAGCAAAAAAGTTTCCACGTAGAAAATCCAGGTCAAGTTATAAAATTGATAACTCCGCTAGCAGGGTGAGTACTGCTAGTAACGGAAAGATGTTTATGATTGCTGTCACCAGTTTTGAGTTACAGGGGAGAGAAGATGTTTTGTCTCGAACTGTCGCCAGCTCGTCTGCCAAGCACCTGCATGTTCAGCGCTTGACAGAGGACAGAATCAACACCTCATAAGAGGAAAGATACCTGTTTCTGGTTTTTCTCTTATTTACAAGGCAATTTTCGTCTGTATAAATACTGTATGACAAAAACTGATCTGGAGTGAAATCTGAAGTAAGAAAAATGATCTAAAAAAATCAAAGGATTGAAAGTTCGAGTTAAATCAAAACCTTTACTGACTCAAGGGACTAAATATTAGTTCGTAATTCGTGCTAACCGAAATTCGTGTTAACCGATAAAACTTCCTGTAAGATAACGTACAGCGATGCCGGGACCGAAATTTTGTTCGTCCTAACCGAGTTCGTGTTAACGAGGTTATACTGTATATTATTACTTATTTATACACTGTATAGTAGCAAAATACATTGTTGGCTAGCGATTTCTCGTTCCTCTTTTCCTAACGATGACATGCATGCTTTTTACTCTTATACTACTTGTAATAAAACAGCAATTGTAATTTATAAGATCAAGTGCGACTAATGCGTGTATCATATACATCTACCACTAACTACATGACTTAAGGTACCCAAAAATTCATCACCATAAAACCAAAAGCTTTCAATTGAAGCTTAACTTGTGTTGAGTTAATCTACTCTGGATGGTTATTATCCATCTTTCGAAGAACCTGTTTTTACAGTGCGTGCGTAAAGTAACTGTATATATGTCATACGCTAGCATAACAATACATAGCATCGGCTTACTTGTTGGGACTACTATGCACAGTGGCTCATTTATGACTTGCAATTTTCTCCATCGCACTGATGGTCTATCACTTCACTTATATAATCTTTTACTATCCAGTCTTCATAAAACACTGTTAGCGCACTTACACCATTTCTATTACTTGGGGGGGTCTATTTCTCAAAATTACAGGTCTTGTACCATTGTACATACCAAGAAATCATGAAAAATTAGACATAACAGCATTAGTAGTTAGAAATTACTTTTACTGTTATTCTAGAATTTCTATTTCATATTTTAAAGACTTCTATACAACATATTACAAGACTTGCTGGTTTGAGAAATAGGTTCTTGAGAGAGAACGAAATATTAATTTTCAACTCAATTGGGTTAACTGATGCTATACCGTTTATTTCTGATTGGTTTTCGGTCTTTTTCAGATATTATTCTCTTACGATGTTTTCCGACTTCCTTAATTCTTGCATATATATATATTTTTCATTGAGAGTATCGCTTGTTTCAGAATAAACAGAACTTCAAGGCAAGCAGCTTTATTCACAGCACCATCACTATGCGCTGTGCCGCTCAAGAATTACTACAAGTATTTTACAGAAAATCTTAATTTTAAGACTGCATTCTTACACGAAGGAATTAGATAAATCTTAGAGAGATATGTATTGTCATTTGCTGAAATCGTGTCATTCTAAGAATTCATCAGAATATGCACATCTTCCGTAAAATTCCATTTTCTTTTGATCTTGTGCGTTTTGTACATTTGTAACATTCCAACTTCTTTCTAGAATCGCATTTTCTAATTACTAAATTCAGTATATTTTCTTAATACTGACGTAGTTAAATACTTAAGGTCAATCTCATTGACTCTTATTAAACTACTAGCTGAAGTGCCTATTCTTCGTGTGAAGAGTATCGATTCATAGGAAATTTTGAATCCCCTTTCTCGTTGGAATATTTATTTTAATGAAAGGTAATGATAAAAAATAAAACAAGATATCCTACTTTTGGCATAAATATTGAAACACCCTACCCCAACAGAATAACGTTACGCCTTTAATCAAATTGATACAATTTACAAATACAGCTTAAGGTGGCTACTATCTATCATCGAAAAATAATTTCAAACGGGTGACAATCTAAGTTATTTTTCTCCTTCCTTCCTTCCCTCTGCCAATGGAAATAAACTTGACTTAAACGGCATTAGCAGCGTCACTATTCATTTTAGCGACCCCAAAGCTATGGATACACACTGATACCAGAAGTTTTGCACAGTTTTACATGTTGCTCCTTCCAACTCCCACACCTTGGAGTGTCTTACTCTTACAATATTTTTTTTTCCACATTGAAAGTCTTATGTCTACCAAGTTTGGTCAAAACTGCTCCATACGTTTCGGAACTATGCTGGAATGTACATTCACCTACACATCCAGGTACATTATATATAGATGTGCAGCCACGCCTTCGACATTGTCCCTGTAAATTCTCAATTCAGTTCACATACTCGTCCATGCCTAAGCTTGGGATTAAATGTCAACGCGATTGTAACCTAATAGCCTGACGAACCCAAACTAGACTCGACACTAATCTCAGCCACTGAAGACATTTTATTTTTCACCCTTCTCATCCTCATGCCGGTAGAGGTTGAACTTGGATTTTAACGCTATCACGATCGTAATTATTAATCTCACTGACATCGAGAATTCTGGATTCGACACTAATATCGGTCGATTCGATTATTTTTACATGTCAACCCCTTCCCTAGGGGTGCTAATGGGGATAAAAATGTAGACTTAAATGGTATAGGGAGGGTCGCCAATCAACTTAGGGACCCGGAAACTATGGATTCGATACTAATATCGGTTCTTTTTGATTATTTTTTTTCATGTCATGTCATACAAGGGCTAATGGGGGCTGAAATTGAATTTAAACGGCATCGGAAGTGTCGCTATTCATCTCAGCAACCACGATAGCTTTGGACTCTGCACTAATATCGGTCGTTTTTGATTATTTTATGTTACTCTCTTTCACTCTCCATGGGTGTGATAGAGGTCATACTCCTACAGGAGCCTGAACTTAATGATGAATTCGAACACAATTTCTAATTGTTCCTAAAGGGTAAGTCAGAGCGTAATTTTTAATAGTTCTCGCCATGAAATATCTTAACTTTTTCTTTCTGCCGTTTAACAATCATATCGCTGTCTTAATTTTTTCAATTGCAATCTAATGATTTGACATTCCGAATATTCTTAAAAGGTTGAATTGCTATCCTGACATCACGGTTAGCGAATAATTCTAACTGAAGAATGAAAACAAGTCAATGCACCTGGAATTAGTTACCAAGAAACAGTAATAAAACGTACGAATATCTTCTTTGCTTTTAGGTGCGGTTTCCTTCACGAATGTTGAACTAAAATACAGCTAAAATACAAATTTTATGTCACCATTTGATATTACGTTGATCTAAATAAAATAAAATATATGTACCTCCCAAGTGATATTCTATTTCATATCTGTAACTCAACATGCCAAAAAGAAAACTAACAACGCTTTGGTTTTACTCAGTACTTCTATACATAATAGTTTTTTCGGCAATATGTGGGTTAGCATTTAAAATAATTCGATCTTATTCTAGAGGTTACAGGAAATTTATTTTTATATACATTTTAATTAAAATTGTGTATTTCATCCAAGCACTACAACAGCCAACAAAAGTTTTCCCTTGCTAAGAAAATCAATTCAACGTATGCAGGAACAATCTTTTCTTAGCAATTGTAGTAGCATCAAACTGTTTTTATACTGTAAAACACAGTACTGATTATAATATTTAAATCCTCAGTAAAATCTGAGGAAATCACAGATAAATACATCCTCCCAGCTTTACAGGACACAAGGAATTATGGCTGCCCTGTCAGCCTTTGAATATGGCTTAACAGTGTTTCTCGGTGGACTTTGCTTTCGTCTGCTTCGTAACACTCGTGAGAATCGTGCACTCGTATGCCTTCCTCCCACCACCAGATCAGCCTTTTCTTGTAACACAACCTACATGAAACAAAATAAGTATTACATGCAATGTAAATGATAAATCACACAATACTAAGCAAAGTAGCACAATTAATAATATATTCATCCGGTATTTGAGATAACCTAGGTTTGGATAGGATGCTTTATTATTGTTTATTTAGTCCTACCATGTATTTTCATACACGGTTGTTATTGAAGAATTACGATCAAAGTTATCAAAAATATTTTCTGCATTCGATGTTTCGTTTCTATGGATTTACAAGAAATCTGACAACCTACAAATGATTCGAACTAAGAAAGAAGAAGAAAAAACATTTCATAATAAATAAAAAAACGTTCCCAACCGAAGTTTAGTACACGGAGTCAACCCAATGAGAACAGCGGCAGCTAAAGATAAGCATTCTTATGGGTAAGATTTGAACCCAGCACCAACCCATCATCACACTTGCAAACATTAATGTGGGTGCAAGACATGTCAGTTGTGAGACAAAGTGCACTTAATAAAAGGTCTTTCATTAAAATAAATAGACTTAAAAGTGATATATGCAATTATAAGCTAACCTTCGATTTGACAAAATGATGCTCGATCATTTACGTATCTACAACACTATTCATTTCAATGTATCTTTCTTCTCATCAAAGCGAAATATATCGACTTCTTTATAATTTGTAAGGTGCTTTCTTTTAGATATTTTCCACGTCTGTTACCATATTTACAGTTATATTAGAACTCATGGATCCTTTCCTACAACTCAAATCTTTCTACGACATGTACTGAATTATGAATTCAAAATTATGTAACTTACGAGAAATCAGCTATAGACTCCTTTTGGCACTGAAATGAGGAACGATTTGTTTTCGTGTTGAACCAATACTTGCATTTTTGTTTTCGACTCATGGCCATAACCCAAGGTTCTGAAAACACAGAAAGATAAAAGTTATAATATATTTATAAATATTCATATTAAGTTATATGAAAAACGCACACAAACATAAATATATTGAAAGTTGCTCTATTATTATGGAAAAAGAAATGTATAATTGTATTATTAGGTATAATATTATTTTATTAATAATCTAGAGCCATGGTTCCCAACCGGTACGTCGCACGGCTCCATATGATGTGTCGTGATATTTCAGAATTTAAAAATCATGAAGTATACAAGTCAACGCCTGCACTGGGACCGAAAATGATCAGTATTTCATTGTCATTATTTTGTACACAATTATAGTCTTACATTATTTGTATTATTATTATTATTATTATTATTATTAACAAAAATCAACCAAATGTGTCGCGATGCTGTGGCTGTTTAGTCAAAAAAAAAAAAAAAAAAAAAAGTTTGGGAAAAACTGAGGTAAAAAGAATGAGTCACTTTAGAACGTAAGAAGACTTTTCTCTCTCGTTAAAAACTTTACTTGGCGTTCTCGATGAAGGTCGTTAAAATTATAGACGAATTAAGAAACAAAAGACAATAAAGGAATACTTCGTAATTCGGTAAGTACATGCAAAATAATAACAATGTATTGTTGACCGACTGTACTTTCATGCATCTACTGTAATTGGCGCGTATACTTCTGGTACGCAAGGCACCAAATGGCAAGAGAGGATTTTAACTGATCCAGCATCACAGGGCATCTAGCGAGATATGTGAATAAAGAGGTGACAAACTCTGATTCTAGAAAGAAAGAAATGGGAGTTGGAAGCATTATGCTTTAACAGCTGAGAATCTGCCACATCGGCCGCCTCCAGTTTTTCATCAGCTCTAGCGCCAGTGATTTTGTTTGAAGTTTATTAATGGCAGGGAAATTAATTATACATATTATTAATGTATAATTATTTTCCTCCACTAGAGTTTTTACTTATTGAAGAATTTTCGGGCAAAATGTTTTCAATCATGATACTATACAAGTACCTAGTTTATTTATTTATTTTAATTACGGATGTAATAATCTAAGAACTGAACCATTTTAAACTCTACATTTTAAACTATCACTTTCGGTTTCTACCTCTTCCATGTCTGATGATTTAGTTTCTATATCCGTGGAGGATACCGAAAAACAAAAATGTTTTCAAAATGAAACTGATCTTAAATACCCATATTCTGAACATAATAAAGAATGACTACAGACATTCGTGCTTGTTAAACATATCTACTCTCCGAAAATTATATTTTACGTTCCAAAGTTTAAACCAAACTTATTCATTTGTTTCAACATAAAATGCAATAACGATCTAAGCACACAAAATTCTACTACAACACTTCTTAAATTTTTCGTATAAATATTGTGTTCCCAAATGTACATAACAAAGTTCTAACGTAAGGATTTTGAAACCACAATACAGTGAAAACTTGATCTTGTATTTTGTCGCGTAACAGTCTGATAGCACAGTTTCGGACATGTTGCTATGCTATGCCACAATTTAACTACATTATGCTTTAGGAACAATACATGAAGCTACAACTATTGACGAAGTTAAGTAATGCAGTAGACATTTACTCAACGATGCAATTTTCATACCTCCCAACTCAGCTTCGCTGAAGCCCTTACTTTTAGGTGCAAGCAATATCATAGTCATTAATAGTGCACCATATACTATGTGTAAAGACGAAATTTTTTCATTAATGCAATATGTGCGAAACGTTAAAAAAGTGCGTATATGTTTCAGGAAACCTCAAACTTTTCATTTCAGACCCAGAAATCACGTTTATATTATCGCGAATTTTTGCGAATTCGGTATTACTTACGATAAATGGGAATGAAAATGAAAAAGTGGAATTCTTGTTAATTATTGCTAATAATTAAAAAGAGCATTTCCAATATTATTTAACTTAAAAATGTTGCATTTATGAAAAAAACTCTGCGAGTTATTTGATCCAGAAACTGTTTCACTTCATAAAGATGTAGACATCAACAAAACTGAACTGTTGTTCAAATCCCTGACTGTGTTTTGCTGTGAAAATATTCATGATATATTGGCTGCTTACTGTGAATTTAAAAGTAAGATAATTGAGTTCTCAACAGTGAGAATAAGGAAGTTGACAATTTATCATTGTTAAACAGTTTAAAAGTTAACAACAGGTCTTTCGCTGTCAGCTCGTTACGTTTAATATGTTGCCAGTCTCAAGTGTTGATGAAGAGATGTTCTTTTCCAAGTATATGATTGTTACTGACAGGAGAACAAACTTAAAAGAAGAATTGGTAATGTCTTGCTGCATACTGTCCTTTAACTAAGGATGACGTTAGAGGAAGTGTTTAAATTTTTGCATTAATTTCTATATTTCAGTGAATACATTAGTTAGAAGGTGTACCTAATCCATGGTATATCCTCATTTTTGTATTAGATATACACCTTACTGCCAAAAACATACTGTTTACAAGTTCCATATTTAAAAAAAGTGCTACATTAAAAAATAAAATAATGCGACATAAATGCGAAAATTGTGATAATTAATGCTACAAAATATCAATTATTGCGAAAAAGTTTCGTCTCTAGCTATGTGCTAACTCCCTAACTGATGCAAAATATACTGAAACTTTAATACGCACCTTTTGTCATATTAAAAAACAGGACACCTCCAGGAATGAAAAATCTTTCATCATCTTCCAAACAATACGCTAACAGTGGCTGCCCACCTTTTTTTGATATACGCAAGTCTAACCTAAAATCAAAACACAGCATAATATTAATACGTAATATTTTCCAATATTAAATTAAGCCAAACAGAAAACCACAAATTATTCAATAGGTAGAAGAGGACAACGATAATTTAATGCACGCAATATCAACACTATGAAAACAACTAAGCCATTTATACCGCCATCAACACGAATCACTACATACCGATTTATGAATACGGTAATGCACTATTACGTGGCGTTACTGTCAATGGTCCCAAAAGGATTTAAGGTCTTTATTTTTTAACTTAGGGCTTTTCTTACCACATGTAAACAACCAACTGAGCCCATGTAAGACAGGAAGAGGGGAAAAACATTCTCAAGACAGTTTGTTACAGAATACATGAAATAAATTAGTAAACGTAAGGATAAGCGCAATAATGCAAAACTGATTATTGCTTTCGAAACTAAAAATTAACGCAGGGCTTCAATGTGAATAAAAGCATAACACAAATCACGTTCAAGTTCATATTGTTGTAAAACACACACGTGCAGTTGTTACAATCGAATTGTCAGTACGAAAATGTTCTAATAATTTTCTGAGAAACATTAGTATGTAATTAAATCAGTGAGTGAAAGAATAGTAGAAGTGCAAAATGGCACTTCATAAATAATTTAATAAGAAAATTATATTATGGTTTACTACACACAAAGTTAAATTTTAAATTACCTAGTAGATTGAAAACTTCTATATCAATACATAAGAATGCCTATTTTTATGCGTTCAATTATTATTTTTGGCAGTAAATATAATGGCTAACTTCGGACAAGTACTGCCTTCTACTCATCTATTCAATTTATGTATATTTGTGGTGTGCTTCTTATTAACTATTTTGTGGTGTGTGTGTTTCAAAGTGGATTTTTGCTAATGTTTATTTACAAATCCTCAAAATAGGTTACAATAGTATTTACAAATACAAATATACAATACTCTAATACAAGGTTCTCAGTAAATACAGGTGTTCCTCAACCAGACCACCTCAGGAAGGAGTCCTCAATAGCGAGCTACCTGAAGGGTTGTAGGACACGCTCTACTCCACAGCAAGTAGAGGGGGTTAAGATTCCTGTCAAGGCTCCGCTGCAAGCCCAGGCCGGGTTGTGGTTAAGATTCCTGTCAAGGCTCCGCTGCAAGCCCAGGCCGGGTTGTGGTCAGGATTCCCCCGCTGCTCCACTGCAAGCAGCAAAGAGAGATAAAGTCAAAGTCGTTAACTCCACTGCAAGCTAAGGCTTTGGGGTAGGGTAGGTGCTCTTCAGACTCCACTGCAAGTCTATGGAGAGGGGACAAGAAAACATGTGAAGATCGGACCCCATTATATAGGTGTCCTGGCGGCAGTGGCGCTGCTGCTGTCCTGTCGTCGTAGGAGCCAGTTGTCCATCGTTTGCTTCTTATAGTAAACCCACGTGGTGCGTACTACTCTGTCGTAAAACCATGTGATGATGTTCACAAACAAAAGCGTAAAGTATTGTTTGTATGCAGTAGCATGTGTGATATTACAATATTAATTGTATTATTTGCATATTTTTACGATTTCATGATTTCATCTAGGGAAGCAACTTTTGATTTAATGAAATGCACTTTGTTGCTATTATCGAAGCTCATTTTTCTAAATTTTTAATTATCTCTTATCTTTCACGATATTCGCTTTTAAAAAAGTGGGAGTGGGAACATTTTAAGATATACGGTCTAGAACAGCGCCTCTCACACCATGGTCCGCGCACCATAAGCGGTCTTCGAGATATATTCTTGTGGTGCTATTACATCGAACATTAGTCTAAGAAAAAGAACAGAAAAATAAAATTCAAGTGAATTGCGTATCATACACAGAATTTGAAAGAAACATTGGATATCATATACGCAAGCGTCTTTCACTGTTCCCTGTAACCTTCAATTACTTAAACTGATATGTACAGTAAAGAGTTTTATCTTGCAAGTTAGAGAAGAGAGGGAAAATATTTCCGATCCTGTTCACGTGATTTAACTCTATCGAAAAACATGCTGCTTTTACGTGTGAGGTCTGTACGCAAATGGCTCTTCGAAGCATAACAGTGTTTGCTGAGAGCAATCTTGGTTTCGATACTAACCTTAATGTTTTGCGATAGAGAGCACAATAATTCATACGTAATAGTTTACAAATGTCTTATTACTTGTTATAATAAATTTACACATGAAAATATTTACATTTTATCCCAGTAGTACCCACTTCCCCCCTAAGCGCTTGGGCGCAATCCTCCCAAATTTGCCGACCCCCCAAAAAACTACTTCACTTGATAGTCTTTGTCTTCTAAAATCACAGTATGTCTGCTTACGCCTCCCGCCACAATTTTATCCTTTTGATCAAAAGAGAATGATTTTTTATTTACGGGTTTAACATCCCATGATGTACTGAGGTTAACAGAGACAGAGATTATGGTAATGAAGGAAATGATGGAGCGAAGGAAGTGGGAGGAAACGAGAAACCTACGCATGTGGTGTTTGTCCACCACAAAGCTCTGTTGACGCGAACTGGAATCGAACCAGGAACCTCACGCACCATGGGTCGAAAACATGGGTTTAAAGTGCGAAACGCCAAGGAGCAGATAAATGTTTTGTTGCCTTTGTAAAATAAAATGAATCCCATATACATTTTTCCCACTCTTTCTCTTCACGATGACGGTAAACAAAATTTCGTGACTATTCAATCATTCTGTGTTCGCTTGAAGGCAAAACGTCATACAGCAAACAAGAGACTTCAACATGTATTAATGCAACAGATTGGACGTTTCTTCTCTTTTGTGTCACTAGACCAATATAAAATTAAGATAACTTTATTTAATACTATTTTAAAAATACTAAATTTGTTAATACCAGTAGAGCACAGCGTGTCCATAAAAATACTATCATACTATAAAATGGTATTACGTCGCTTTGGATAATCATATTTAAATGCAAATGGTCACATTTGCAACCAAAACTCAAATATTTTTTTTACTATACAGATATTGAGTGTAGGACCCACGACTGGCGATGCAGACATCAAGACGATATTCCCATTCACGCCACACACACTGCAACATATCTGATGAAATGGACTGGATGGCAGCATTGATACGAACTTGCACTTCTTGCAGGTTTTGAGGCAATGAGAGTACATATACATAATCCTTTACTTAAGTCACAGCCTGTAAAGTCAGGCGACCTCGGCGGCCACTTCTCGAAGACATCATCATTACCGGCACGTCCAATCCATCTCCCTGGAAGCCGTTCAATCAGTAGTTCCCTAACATGTAAATGCAAGTGAGGAAGTGCTCCATCTTGTTGAAAAATAAAGTAACTGCCTTCTTCTTCCAACTGTGGAAATAATCAATTAGTGAGCATGTCAAGATAAGTTGGACCTGTGACAGTGGCCTCTTAAAAGAAAAATGGGCCATAAACTTGACTTTCTGGGCCTTATGCAGAGTCGTTTTGATGCGTGATTAGTGCCATACTAAAGAGTTCGACTAACATATGTTTCCTACAGTATCTAGCCTTTAGTATGCGGCTAATCATACGTCAAAACGACTCTGCATAAGGTGGTTTGTGTTTTATCCCGCCCATTATGGACATTGTTGTCCACTGTTGACATGAACAAAAATATTTGAGCTTTCCTTTCAAGTGTGACCAATTTCATTTAACGATTATCCAAAGCGACGTAATACTACTTTAAAGTATGAACATATTTTTATGAACACGCTGTATATTAGTATGAATATATGCACAAAAAATTTATGTTTACGGGACAAGAGTACGGGGGTCTATAGAACATTCCAACTAATAAAAGTGGTCCTCACTTCAAACGTCGTAAGAATCGCTGCTTTAAAATAAATAAATTACCATCATACAGTATCGTCATAGTCTTAATATATTTTATTTTAAAAATATTGCCACTACTCTACCTAAATTATTTTTTTTACTAACCTTTGGAATATTTGTTCACAGTCCTCACATCTGAACAGCTCTTTAACGCGAATGGGTACAAAGTCGGGGCGACTTGGCTTGTTCAAAGCTTTGGCAAATTTGATACACATGTCATGCCTACAATGAAAATGAAATCACATTTTTAAACACACAAAGTATTAACCAAAAATTAATTGTCTGCTTTTTTATATTCCTAAAGAATTTTTATGGAGATTGTATTTTCCTAACTACTGTTAGATCAACGTTATGTATCCAATCTACAGTTTCCCCGGGAACTGCGTGTCTCAATACAGGCCAATGTCATGGGTGTGGAATTATTCGATTTCTACCCGGCTTATCACTTAATTATTACTTAATTTCACTTTTAAAATTTTCATTAGTCAACCGTAGAACCAGAAGCTATTAAACAATAGTAGAAAAATACAAAAAAAATCAGCACAATTTTCTTCTCTTGACTCTAATAGTCAATAATTTCTTTGATGCTGGAAAACGAAATTTCATTTTGTTTCCAAAACTTCTTAAAATAAATAAATAACTGAATGTCTTATCTATTGTCATATATATATGGGGGCTATAGCCCCTATAGTTCCCCCTTGGATCCGCGCCTGTATATAATGTACGGTTGTTATATATATTAAATACGTTAATTTAAACTTCTCTCAATTTGTTCGAGAATAACAATAAAAAGCTCCTACTGTTTTTCGTCGTCTGCCACATTTTTTTGGTTCATATATAGTCCTCTTTGGAAATGGATGACTGAACTACTCAATATATAGATTACTCATCCCTGCAGAAAAATATACGCATCCACTAGCACAATGCAGCGCAACAGGATATATTGTGAAGTTCATACAGTAAAAGATGCACTGTTTTACTAAAATGAAGAAATTATTTTAGTTGTAAAATTATTGGCGCTAAAATCACAGTAAAGCACTTCTACCAGATACGATAAAAATAATGCAGAAGCACTTCTAGTTGAAACAATAAAATGAAGCACTTCTAGGAGAAACAATAAAATAATGCAAAGACTACATTTCATGTTCGGATCGAGATGTTTTTTTCAAATTTAACTGGTGATCTACAATGAGAAAAACATATAACATATATTTAATTATTTCTGATTTATGTCAATTTGTACCTTATTTTGTAATTATTCCTCAAATTACATTACCTTGCTTTCAGATGGTGTTGCCGAATGTCTATTCCACCTAGATAAAGAGCGTCAATGATATGAAGAGCAGATGTTTTCTTTTGAGATTTGCCTTCTCCTCTCAGTTCTTGTACAAATTCTCCGTACAATAATGTGTCCGGTGACAACTCTAGACCAATACTAAGATACTTCCACTTTCCATCCTTCAGTTGGTAAATTCTATTCCGCCCTAAACCTATAAATGAAAACATATATATATATATATATATATATATATATATATACCATCACGTCTTGTTCAATATAAATTATTCAACAAATACAAAACTGAATTACTGTGTTATTTATGAACAGCATTTGACAATTCTGACCTGTTTCTGTCACGATTCAATGTTAACGATATTTTAACGAATTTAGATTTCCTGATGTATCAACGAACAAACATACACCAGCCTACTTGGTAATGGTAGCTACAAAATATATTTTTCATATTGGTAATAAAAGTACCCTACCTTGTATCCAAGGAGAAAAAAAAAAAAAAAGACTTAAAAAAAATCTCTGCTGTCTGGCAACTTTGCCAGTGCTCTGCTCGGTTAACCACACGTAGATTTCTTCCTTTTAATGGATTCCCTTTTCTTAAACATGGAAAATTGTAAAATATGTTATGGGATTGATGCGTTTCATTTTCTTGAAGCCTGGGTAGTATATTCACCCATTACTAATACAGTAGTTGCACCTATCTATCTGAAGAAACATGAAAGATTAACATTGTAACGGAAGAGAAAATATTTAGAAACATTTGTAGTAGGCACTAACACGCCTGCGTAGGTTATATCTTGGAGTAATAAACAATTGAAAAGCGGTCTACATTGTGTGCAAGAAATTAGATTTTATGCGCCAACTTTTATTAATAGACAGAAGATTTTTAAGTAGTGGAATTTATGGAGATATGACGAAGTTGGTGATAATACAAGTTTTTCAATTTTCTTAGGTATTTTATGTACAACCTCTGACAATAAAGATCGGTGAATGATTCCGTAAATAGAAAGTAGTTACAATATGAATGAAACTTACCTTACTGACCTTCGAAGTAGTTCCCTCCCGCAGCTATTCAACGCTGAGCACGGCTGTGCATGTCCTGGAAACTTTTCGAGAAATCTTCTTTCGGGATTGTGCTCAGGAACCTCGTCATGTTTCGTTAGATGTCTGGAATATCGTCAAATCTCTTTCCTTTCAACGCGTTTGAGGCGTGGGAACAAGAAGTCGGGAGGATTCAGATCTGGCGAGTATGGTGAATGGTCAATTTGCACATCCTTTTCGGGCCAGGAATCGTCTAATGATATTGGTTGTGAGGGCGAGCATTGTCGTGAACCAGAAACCATGAATCTTGTTCTGAGTACTGGGGTCATACCCTTCGCACACGTTTCATGAAACATCTGAAAATTTCAACGTATGCAGCAGCATTCAATGTTTTTCCCTCAGGTAGAAATTCCTTCTGGATTATGCCATTACTGTCAAAAAGGATGATTAGCATCGTTTTGATGCGTGATTTTTGTGCTTTGACCTTTTCCCGACGAAGTGATGCAGGAGAACGTCATTCCTTGTTGTGGCGTTTTGTTTCCGGATCGTACATCACACACTAGGATTCATCCTCAGCAACAATACATTTCAAGAAATTTGGACTTTCATCCATAGAATCCTGTAAGGCAAGAACACGTGCGTGCTTCTGGTCATCAGTCAAGTAATGTGGCACCAGTCAACTACATGTTTTCCTTTTCCCTCAGTCGTTGGTGAGGGTAAGTCTCACAGATTCACGGCTAATATTCAATTCATCAGCAATTATTCACACAGTTAATCGGCGATCGTTCGTGATTAATGTCTCCACCTTTTCAATGTTTTCGTCTGTGCGAGAGCTTGACGGCCTTCTGCTACGGGGGTTATCAGAAACACTATCCCGCCCTTCTCGGAAACGGCCGAACCACTCGTAAACACACTTCAAGGACATTGCTTGATGTTTTATGAAACCTGTAAGGGCATATCATAGGTATCTTTCGGTGTCCTGCCAAGCTTAAAACAAAACGTCAAATTGATCCTTTGTTCGTTCATTTTACTGTTCAGTTTGGAACCGGACACACTAACACTCACTTGGTATAACGCGTCTCACATAGACCACAGTTGACTCACAAATGAACAACAGTGGGTCCACAATGACGGCACCTGTCACTACTCGTGTGCAGTGTTTCGTTGCGCTAGTGTTGCCAGGTCAAGCACAGCGACCTCATTCACCCAACTTTATTGTCAGAGGTTGTATATAAACAAAAAATATAAAGTTTTTATCGATAGAGTCAGAGTTTTCTTGAGTTAAGATTACATCTCATTGAAAAGTTTCTTCTTCTCGGATAATCTTTATCACCAGCACCTACCATATTAATTGAGTTGAGCAAGCGATGTTCTCTATGGTTCACTTCTGCGCTCTTAGTCCCAAAATTACTTGTAAGCGATCGTCAGGAAACTAGGTACTGTGATTGAAGTCACCGAAAGGAAAGTTTCTCGACGTGACTTTTTTCCATCGATTACGTCTTTCAGTATAATATTAAATTGGAACACTGAGCAACGTCACGTTTACACCAAGTGAAGGAGTTTAGTTTGTATGATGTTATACTTTCTTAATATTGAAACTGGAAGTGGTAGTAGACTTCTACCACTTCCGGTTTTATTAGAGAATTTAGAATAGAGATGGAATAATCTTAGAATGCTTAATTGATTAGAAAACAGCTTTTCGCTATCTATTACCATTTTTGCTCTATAGTGATCAACGCTTGAAACTAGAAATTGTTGATTTCTACTAGGGAAGGCCACAATTTTCCGGAATCAGAAATTTCACTTTCCGGATTTCGAAAATCCGAATAAATCCGGAAATCGGAAAAATCCGGAATTTAGAAGATTCCGATTCCGGAAAAACTGCGGAATTTTCTAAATTCCGGATTTTTCCCGAAATCCGGAATTTTTCGATTTTACTTTTCGGATTCCGGAAAGTAAAATTTCCGGAATTGGCAATCCCTAATTTCTACCATTTCCGGTCTGATTATCACCTACATCAACAAACTCGATTCCTACTTGTGACCCCCTGCATCTTGGTCAAAACTGAAAATGATACATCGAGTACTTCTTAAGAGTTTTGCCTCCCGAACGGACGGACACACGGACAGATAGGGTAAATATATAAAGATGTCTTTGTTGGTAGACCAAACTTCTTCAGAACTTTCCAACATACATAACATTGCAATATATCTTTGCTGTCACACCTATCAGTGAGTTCAACACTGTTTCACAAGAAAATACAATTTGCGCCGTACTGCGACTAAATCAATTTTGTGCACTGTGACTTTCACGTGTCGGTAACTTTACTTAACACATTGATAAAATTCAGAAACCAACTCCGGAACATTGTGAATGGTTCAATGTTAAAATTTATTACTGTAAATATGATTTCTCGATCTACATATTTTTGGAAAGTTACATTAGACGGGGCAATTACCTGAATTCTTCGTTCCATTAAATGAATTGTTAATATTCTTCGTTCCATTAAATGAATTGTTAATATCTCATAAGGTGGAAAAACGTGTTACATTGTTTTCTGCACCTAGAGCAGAGCAAAATTTCTAGGCATATTAGTTCTATTCATCAAAATTATTTTTGTAAATGTGCTTTTAAGTCGTTATGTATTACGCAGCCATTATTTAGGTTTGAATAAAGCAGAGAAAATTCTCACTTACAATGTTCAATGTTAATTGAAAAAGATTAAAGAACGGTATATTGACGGAGCAAGCGTCCGAATTCCTTACTCCACTTAATGTACCGCCAATAGCTACGAAAACAGGTAAATTCATGAAACAATTTGTGCGTCCATTCCCGAGCAAATGGCGAAGTATTGTTATTCTACTTATGAACGGTTATTTTTGAACGTCGAGATTTCTAAGATAGACGGTCCTTCAGATACGACTGCAAGTGATTTCTTCGGTGGATTTACCTAGAAAATTAAAATATGCGTTAACACTTGCGTGTTACTGCTAAGCCCGATCAACTTAGCATTTCAAATACGACAGTTACCTTCTATATGATTATATTTGTAATGAATTGAAATATTTCAAGTTTCATGATTATGTTCACAAGGTTACACGTGAAGGATGATTAATTCAACTGAATTATGATAACTGATTATTCTAGCTTTGGAACTGCATATAACTTAAATCTGACAAAAGCAAACGCTTATTGTTACTAATCTGATTTACAGTTTCAGCAATATCGCTGTCTTCACCAAAACGTTATGAAAGTACAACGTAAGGCTACAGCTTACATAATTCAAAAAACGAAAGGTCACTTCAAACAATACTTTTATTTTTATGAAGTACAGACCTCAACTTTTAATTAGGTTCACACAATTTCGCTTGTTATATATTTTACCTATTATAATGAAATGAAAACAAGCATAATAAGAAAGTAAGAGAGAAAAAGGCATTAATGGATTTGACTTAACTACACGTAACAGTGAAACGAAGTATTAGCTAAGATAGAAATGAACGTGAAAAAAAAGAAGAACGCAGGTCTGTAACTAATTAAAAATTTAGAGCTGTAAAAATGAGAGAGAATGTTATTGGTTGTTAGAAATGATCTCTTACTGTTCTGAAATATAACAGCTGTAGGTTTAGATTGTAACTTTTATATATACTTGTTTAGTTCATATCCAATGATTTTTGACAAAGGAAACGGTGACTAGATATATATTAAAAATCAAACCGAAGTCTAAGAGTGCCAAATCAAAACGCGGCCTCAGTTGACTACGATACTACCCTGTATTATTTTGGTCTTCACTTAATGGAATTATCATTTGATAGTAGGTTTTAAGTAAACAAATAAATAACAGCGAGAATGAAAGGAATCGGCAACGACACGCTACAATTAACGTAACTAACTTGCAGAAAAGTTTTATTAAAATGCACATAATTTATCATTTTAGCTTTCAACATTTTATTACTAAGTTTCATCTATGTTTAAGATCATGGCCTTACCATAAAATTGAAAAGGTACAGCGGATCATAATTTTAAAATATCCGAAAGGTTGCTATGTCTAATGCGAGCCCCGTGCCAGGCTAAGCAGCGTGACGAAGGAATCCCCAATGCTCCGTGGTAAGCAGTGAGGAGAAGTAATCACAGAGCCTCGTAGCAGGCTAAGCCAGAAGGAAAGGAATAGCCAAGAGTTCCGTGGCAGACTAGAGGCTTAGGGTTAGGTTACTCATAATGTTCCGTGGCAAACAGTAGGAGGGATACCAATGAACTGATGTTGAACTGCCGGCAGCTGCGTCCCATTATATAGGCGTCCTGGCGGCGGTGGCGCTGTTGCTCCGATGTCATCGTGTGCTTCGTAGGAGGATCCAGAGATTAGTCATCTGCTGGTTGTAGCAAATCCACGTGGTGCGTAGTATCCTGACGTAAAAACCATGAGATGGTGTTTGTGAACACAAGTGTAAAATATTGTTCGTATACAATACCATGTGGGATATTACAATATATATTTGGTAGTTTGTTATATTATTCCTGTATACGTAGGAGATTTTTCAAATATCAAATACTAGCTGAAATACCCGGCACTGTATAGGAAGAACAATGTTTATGCACGATATTTGAAAATAAACAACTGAGTAGAATAAATAACGACGAGTAGCACCGAAAGATAAGAGGTGAGTAGAATAAATAATGACGAGTAGCGCCGAAAGATAAGAGGTGAGTAGAATAAATAACGACGAGCGGCGCCGAAAGGTAAGAGGTAAGTAGAATAAATAACGACGAGTAGCGCCGAAAGACAAGAGGTAAGTAGAATAAATAACGACGAGTAGTGCCCAAAGATATGAGGTGAGTAGAATAAACAATGACGAGTAGCGCCGAAAGATAAGAGGTGCGTGGAATAAATAGCGACGAGTACTGCCGAAAGATAAGAGGTGAGTAGAATAAATAACATAAAGCAACGCTTTCGGCGTTTCCGTTTCAAAAATTAAAGAACCGAGTAGAATAAGTAACGACAAGCAAGGGCTGTCAAAAATAAAGAACTGAGTAAAATAAATAATTACGAGCACAGTCTTGGCGTTGCCATGCACGTTCTTGACTAAAAATAGTCTTATAAATGTCATTGAAACTATCAACTCAGCTACCCCGAAAACTATGAACTCGACACTAATATCGGTAATTTTCTATTATTTCCACAGGTCATACCCCTACCCACCCCTAGGGATGTCATACCCTCACAATATTTTTCCAGGTTATAAGTCATATGTGTATGTCAACTTGTTTTTAGAAATGAGCTTACATACCGAATTTCATCTTAACGTAAGAAATTCTATTTTTTAAATTTTTTTTTTACATAAATTCTTAACCACCTCTACCTTTTTAATGTCCCTCCTCCTCCTTAGAATACGAACCAGAAAGTTCTATATACCCTATGAACTCTTCCAAACTATGGTCTCGTCCATAAAATCAATTTGAAGTATGCTAAGAGAACGGTATAGATTTATACACCGGGCAAACATACACACAAACACAAATTCATTTTTTATATATAGAATAAGCGTCTTCTGTAAAGGTACACGTAACAGATTTCTACTTATGGTTTCATATTTTGTTATAACTTGAAAAGAGTACCGAACATTATTCGGGTATTCCATGGATATATTGCACTTTAGAATAATCCTATTCTATCCTTCAAATAACCAAAACAGAACAATTCTGTCATCTCACGGGTTGAAAATTAGCACTCGCCCAATGGCGAACGGGTCATTTAGAACGGTCCCATGTTTTATTTGAACTTTTTTTTCCTATTTTTCTTCCTTTTTTCGGTCATCGGCCTAGGTATGCTTCTTTTAACCTACGTACCATGCAGTAGCATTTCTATTACTCTAGCATGCTTTATTTGTCAACCACAGCAAGCTTTATTCGTCTGGGTCTCGAATGATCCAGTGTGTGCCGTTTACGTGAAGGATATTTTATTTGTCTCGTCTACCTCACACTGTCTGATTTATTAACATTTTCTCACTCTGCATGATCATTTCTACTTTTTGCTCATTCCCTTAGCATGATCCATGTTAGCAGTGTTGCCAGGTGGCCAAAAATTTCCCACTAAGCGGAAAATTCATATCAGTGGCAGGAATGCGGGGTATTTCCTTCTAAATATGGAGGATACGAGGTAATTTTCTTCAAAATATGTACCAATGTAAACGTATGGTAAAACTTTTGGATATATATTTATATCTAGGTGTGTTTGTGTGCATTATTTATTTGCGGGAAACATTGAATCATATTGGAAAATGTCGTGTCTACGGACGGGAAATTTCCTTTCACGAACTGGTAACACTGCCTGTTAGAGTAAATATCAAACATTTTATTCCAGTTTCACTTCTGGAGGCAAAGAATGTAAATAAACTGTGCGTGTCTGTTCTCTGTGCGGTAATAATGTCCGAGTAAAAGTATTGAAAACTTCAGATGAGATATTTCGTGAACTGATTAGACAGCAAAAAGAGGAGTCTGGGTTCCGCCCCCCCTCCTCCAAACACACTTTTTACCTTCTAGATCCGCCGCCACTGAAGACTAATATGCTCATCACTAACATCAAGCTTTAAATTAATTGGAAATTTAGTAATAATACTATGTTTTCCTTTAAAAAAAAATAAAAAATAAAAAAATAAAAAAAAATAATTAAAAAAATATTGATGGGTCAAAAGTAACCCTATGTTCGTCAGAAGCGTTATTTCTAATATCTTTGCTCGGCAAGTGTTAATCGTGCAACTTACAATAACTAAACAAAATATTTTGACCATTAAGGAAACAACATGGAGCACTGCGTATGTGTGTGGTAAAAGGACAGTAATATTTTTCTGTACAACTATGAAGATAAGAAAACTTGTTAATAGTCAGTGCCGTTAAATCATTCCGAAACAAAGGAACGCTACTATACTCGACAGAGATGTTTCTTTGTTTAGCAATTTTCAAACGAAAAAAAAAAATGTACTCACATGCACTATGAAAGCACATAAACTTGAATTTTAAGATGTTCCTCAGCGACAATCTACGCCAAAATCATTAAGAAATTTAGCAAGAAAGAGTAGAATAAATAAGTATTCTTCAAAGCACATCAGTCTTACCAAAGAATGAAAAAGTAGCAAATGATTAACTAGTGTACATACTAAACAAGAAAAGAAAAAATAAAATAAATCAGGAAATAGTGATCTTTGGCAATGGTATTTTTATGCTAATTTATCTACTACAGAGAATATGCAACTTACCTAAGATGAACGTGCATGCATTTTCCTTTCGTGTGCTGCCTATAACTACACAACTCCAGTCATATACATTTTTCAAGCAATTTTTCAGATTAGAATGAGTCAGTACTTGTCCTGATTCGGACGTCCAACCTGAAAATGAACAGTTCAATCATATTTTTTTATTTATTTATTTATTTTTTTTTATTTTTTTATTTATTTATTTATTTTTTTTTTACTATACCTTACTTATTATTAATGAACAGCCCTTATATGATAAAGTTGAAATATGGGTTATATACGCTTTGGCCGGAAGCTGTTTACATAGAAACAAGACTCTCAATACTGAACAGCTTACAAAATTCTGTTTTCCATTTGAAATTCTACAGTTACGATCAATGTTCTTATAATATTTGTTCTTATGTTAATATAATACTTTACCTTTTTATTTTTAGGGAAACTATAGCCTGCGTTCTGTAGCTTTTATTCTTCTTTCTTTTTTTGATATATATATGTACAAGTACACGAACTTTTGAAAAGATCCAATTGGGTCTGACATTTTTAATTAATATTATATCTTCACAACGATTTTAAAAGCATATTAATGGAATACAAATATGGGTAATATTTGTGGAAGAAGCAAGAAAAAACGGAAAGAGGGATTTACTGTACTAACAGATACTTTCATAAGGAATTAACTAAACTACTTTTACAAGGCAGTATTGTCTAATCTCTGATCTTGGACAAAAATTTACCATGAACCATTAATTAATTAAATGACTAACTGTTAATTATGATAACAATACGAAGATTGGGAGAAAACTGAGAAAAACCTACGAACATGATTTGCTCTTAGTTGAAACTCATTACATATATAAGATGTAAAATAAGCCAGTTAAACCTAACAGCACAGTTTGCTTTTCTGTCGTACTGCACTTACAAAAGTTAACATAGCTGTTACAGAGCATCAAAGTAAGTAATTTACTTTTTATTTTCTATACTTGTGCTACTCTGTCGAAGTAGAAAATCAACAGATTCGAATCTATGAAAAATTACTCATACCAGTGCATTTTAAAAAATCGTAGTATAAAGTACAAACTTTACATGTACAGTTTTTAGTATGTAATGGTGCTTAAATTGAGGTCATACTACATACGTACTGCTGTATCTGAAGTACGGATAAAATGAAATACAAGAACCTAACAAAAGATTCCTAGGTAGCAGGCTAAAGTCTTGTCCGAAATTATCTGAAGGAAAATACAAGAAAATGGAAGTTTCAACTCCAAATGATATTCCATATTTTAACCCTAAGGAAGTGAATACCGTATATGTGTTTATATTCTAAATATTGACAAATTTTGATGTATTACTAATATAAGGGGTGAAACACTGCAATTTTATTGAAACATAATAGGGAAAGAGCATCATATTAACTTGGGCACAAAGGATTACTACATCTGCAGGAAATCTACATAGATATCTAACAATTTTAACAGGAGGTTACATTAAGGCCAAACAGAAGACAGCGCATTATTCGAATTTCAACCGCAATGTAGATTGTACACTGCGTCTTTACTCTTCAAATGTTTGCAAAGTGTAGAGTAACGAAATCACTGATGACGACGTGCAGTCATGTTTAAAAAAAAAAAAAAAAAAAACTGAACACCAACCTTTCTTACCAAGTGCTACATCCTTGTATCCAGATAGAATTACAGCGAGAGAATACATATATTCTCAGTCTCTCTGCATCTTTCTCGCACGCTTGTACCCAACATTATATTACCATCGATGCTAATAGACAGCTTTTAAAACAGGGGTGAGTCGAAATGAGGACTATGAGGAACAGGATAGAAGAAACAGTAGCTCCGGTGAAATTTTGCATGCTCAATGTAAGCTAGCGCCTTGTCTATTTGGGGTGATGTGTGGTCAGTACATCGACCTTCCCACTATTACAACTACTTGAGTTTAAACTAAAAAACTTCCTGCCACAGAGCTTCGAATTATTTAAGATAATTAACAGTCGATTTTACATTGATGAATGTGTAGTCAATTTCACGAGTTCCATTGCCGTTTATGGATGAGTTAACAGCTTTAGTCACTTTCACTCCCAATCTGAGTGTAAGTATCTAAAATTTGCATCTACGGTTCCAAACAATACTTCTGTTAGGTAAAGAAAGCATAGGCCGGTGTATGTTTCACTTCATTTTCATGTAAATATCCTCCCCCCTTAATTGTCTTATCTATTTGTTCTTTAGTGTTTCCACTTTCAGAAACTTAAGACAAAAATTAAAAATTCTCTCTTTCATTATATTTACAAGCCAATGCAAAACATAACCATTGTAAGTTCCATATGCTGCTCACGTCTTTGAAATCCACCGGAAACAAATGAACATCAAGTAGTGGCGGAAATACGTCATGCTTAACCTGTCCACTGCTGGTTTCCTTGATCGCTACTTCGTTCATTTAAGGTATTCCCAACTGTCCTTACGACGGACGATAATACTGAGTTGAGTTGATTTTAGTTTAGCGTCCCTTTCAGCAACGAGGCTATATGAGACGTGGACCTACTGATTAACGTGGAATCCGAACCACATGAACTCCCGCCGGGAATCGAACCCGGGTCTCCCACGCCAAAGGCGCGTACGCTAACCGCTTAGCCGCGAAGGAGCTCGACGATAATACTGACTCTCAATGACTACTCATTCAAGAATTGGTTAGGCCAGGTTCCACTGATTTCGTGATGGCACGGAAAACCACAGACTGAAGTTCACGCAAAATTAAAAATCAGATCACTGAAATGGTGGAGACTCGAATCCCGACTTCCGACTTGTTAGACAAGTGATCTCCTCTTTGCGCCAGTTTTCAGTACTTTGGTCTTTTTACTCTTTAAGCACCGACTAAAAACCCATCTGCTGGCATACGGAGGAGGGAACTATAATGCATTAAATACAAATACATTAGCATATACATTGGATTTAGTTTATCATGTATTAAACCTTTAATTCGCAAGCATTGACCAGTTCTAGTTAAAACATTTCGGTTTGTTTTTATGATTGAAACACATCTTTCTGATCATGATTTCGTACTTTTTAATGTATTTTCGAATTTTGGATACAAAATACAGAATATTTATTTCCTAACAACATTGTCATAATATCATGTGTTGCGAGTGAGTAACACTGGCCGTAATATGGTCAATTATAATTACGAATATTTCTCAGAAGGAGTAATTACTGTAGCTCCAGTTTTGTTGAAATATCTTCCTACAGACCAAATAACCACAAGCTTTCGCAGAACTCGGGAGATAAAGTTCTTCAGTACTGAGTTTGATTGCGCCTGTTGACGAAGATTACAACTATATAAACATATGATCCACAAATCACGTATATGAATATTGTATGAAAGCAATAATGCTAATAAAACGATCACTTAAGTTATCATTCGTGCGTATAACGCAATAGAAAGCGATGTTACTTGTAAGCAACATGGCCAAATAAAGGGTTAAAGTAAAGCTACGTACAAAGACAATAAAATATAGTTCGAGTTATTCTTTTAATGGAGGTTAAATTTTATATAACACTGAATTACTATCTCGAAATTCAATAATCACACTAATTAGCAATTTAATAATAATGTACGATGTATTTTTTAAAAAGCCCGGTTTCTTAAGTTTAAAAGAAAATTACCATTTACGTTACATGGATTCAGTATACATCGTCAGCAGCGAAAAGTTTATGATGTGTGAGGTATAAATCTACAATTCTTCAATACTCTCTGGGTCACAAGACACATCTACAAGGTAATCCAACTCATTCCAGATGTTGTGTAATATGTCATATGTCCATTGTAATGGCCTGCACTGAATGCGTTATTCGATATAGAAGTTGCTGAATTGATATTGGCATAAACGCTGTCTTTGAAAAATCCCGAAAGAAAGAAATGCATGTGCAATGTGGCCTCATCGCACAAGATCACTGTTTCCATACAACTATCTAATTTCATTTTCAATGTATTTCCTCGCACGGCTCATATCTCTTAATTTTGTCTGACGCTGTAAGTGGTTTCAGCAATTGCAGCATGTACGGTTAAGGTACGACTTCTTACACAACACTTTTCACACTCTCTTTTGGCATGTCTGATTCTCTGCCGTTTTTGCCACTGGCTTATGGGAACTTTACTTAAACGCCTCACGCACTCTTTCCACGCCCTCAGCGAATACACAACGGTGACCAAGATTTCTGCCTTTACACACGCGTCCAATTGCCACAAACTATCGATTCCATCTGTTTATATTATTTTTTAAATGTTTATTATTATTATTATTATTATTATTATTATTATTATTATTATTATTATTATTATTATTATTATTATTATTACTGGACCTCACATTAAACCTACAATGCACTGTAATTATAAATTTAGATACCTCAAATGGGAACAAAAATCTTTCTCCTGCTACATCATATTAGAAACTGACCCCGCAGCAAACATGAACAACTTACTAATGCAAACGCACCAGAACAGTTTCCGCTGCTGATAGTGTATGCTGAATCCATTACGGTGAGAAGTAGTTGAAACCAGAACGTTCTTTCGTGAACACAATGTATTTCATTTTAATAAAACTCCCCGATATGCAAAACAATGTAAAAAGTGGCACTTACTTATTCCCATACCAGATGTAAGTGACTCAAATTTTGTTTCTGCTGATATCCTCGGAGGACCTGTCCGAGCTCTGTCTTCTACATCCCAATATTTTAAACATTCTTCTCTCATTTCTGCTTGTTTTGGCTCAATTAAAGTTTCGTCTTTGCAAAATGCTGCTATTTTCGTAAGATTTAAAACCTGACGTTCCCCAAGACTAAAGAAAGGAAAGATAATAATATATGTAAAACAAATTAATATCCAGAGGTATTTATACTATAAATGTAGTTACGTGACAATAAAACTGACCTTATGCCTGTATATAAGGTCAGTTTTATTATTAAGTTAATAATAATGTATCAATTTTCTTATTACATAGTCCTATGATAACCTTCGTGTGAAGCAAGATACAATAAATATTCCTATATCATGTAGTTTAAAAACGCTGGCGTCTGACAGTTGGATAGAGCACGTGATGCATTGGAGGTTGCTGTGACCAAAATCTATGCAATAATAGAGACAGCAATTCTACCGACAAACTTATAAAATGTAATATGTTATAATGCTATAATCGTAATAATGTAACAGAACCATTCGTAATGTATGATTTCCAAATAACGAAGGTAATAGAGCTTGTGTATCTGACAGAAAATTTAACACTCAAACACAAGAAACAGCTATGTCAATGGCTTTGGTTGCCTAGAACTAGCATGAAGGAATACTAGAGTGATTGGCTAACAAGCCTCCCTTTCGTTTTGTTTATAGCACGTGTAGCTATCTGTCAAACGTAAACTTTCGTTAACTGCACAATAATATTTAGAAATTCAGGAATCCTTTACACGATATTAAGATATACAGTAAACTCTACATTTAATGAACCAACTGGGGCGAAAGTGTGTGAGTAAAATCGCGAATTGTGTTATGAAGAATATGGAAAATAGTATATTACACTTGAAATTATGTTATATAAATGCAAAATATTTAATTTACAAACCATATTAACAAAGAACTTCTTACATCTCCAATTACAAGAATAGAAAAAAAGCCTCAAGCTTCAGTTGCTTTAACATCGAATGTCGTTTATTTTTAATAAAATATCTAAACTGCCTGAAATGCTCATAATAAGGCAATATTTCCGGATCTGAATTACATTTGCTACGCTAGTAAAATTCTGTACGTTAGATCCAAAGTCCTTTGATTCGAGGTTCACTAAATCGATGGTCTACTTTAAAACCTTAACAAGAAATCAATATTTCAACATGATCATACAAGGATGGATGAGGAATGTATGCGGAATTGATTGTTATAATTTCAAAATATAAAATGAATAAAGAACTTGATAAAATAATAGTACATTTTCTTCTTTTCATTCAAGCATTACTTCTCTGGTTTTGACGATGTAAGACGGAAGTAAGACTTATAATCTTATAATGAGGAATACCTACAAATGGATTTCACGTGGTGTAGCAATGAAGGATTATTCTATACAGGAGTGCTACTTGGGAGTGCAATTTACATCTAGGGGACGCCAGACGACCAAGGCTTCTTTGGCGCTTCATCTTGAACGCCTTTGGAAAGCGCCACTGAAACCGCAGCAGCGGATCCTGTTGTTGGTCCAATTCCTATTGCCTCGGGTCTACTGGTGTTGGGACTGGTGTTGGGACGCACAACAACAGGCCGCCTTGAAGCACTTGATCGACAAGTGCGTGCTGCGGTGCGCCAATGGCTTTGTCTGCCTCATGATGTCTCCGACGCCTTTTTCCATGCACCAATAAGAGAGGGTGGACTTGGTATCCCCTCTTTGAGGTATACCATTCCTGTGCTGAAATTAAGGCGATTCAGCAAGCTCCAGAACTCACAGCTCGAGATTTTCCGTGCTGCCTTCCTCTCTCCATCCATCCAAAGGGAGGTTGAGTGGGCACGTGGCCAAGTTGAGGCTATCGGCCAGGGCGTGAGGGATACTCGTGCAGTTCGGAAACAGATGGCCCTTAAGCTGCATGGCTCTACCGACGGTTACGAACTTCGGGAGTGTTCCCGGAGTCTTGCATCATCTGCTCCTCTCACTTTGAGTGGAGCATTAAGCCTTACCGGTAGAGACTATGTGGATTTTCTTCATACGAGGGTCAACTGTTTACCGAGTAGGATTCGAACTTCGCGTGGGTCCAGGAGATATGGGATGTCCACCGACTGCCGGGCCGACTGTGGAGTCAGTGAGACAGCAGCCCATATCATCCAGAATTGTGGACGGACTCACGGAATTCGAATCAAGCGCCACGACGTCATCTGTGGTGTATTGTGCGAGGATCTTAAGGAGCAGGGATGGACGGTGGTTAGGGTGCCCCTTATTCAAACCTCAGAGGGAATTAGAAAACCTGACATTGTCGCTTACACTCCGTCTCAAGCGACACTTATTGATGTGCAGGTTGTTTCCGGAGCCACTGGCCTGGATGCTGCCCACCATCTAAAGCGTCTCAAATACTCCCGTAACCCTCAGGTTCGGGAGTACGTAAGAGACCTTTCAGGCAACTGGCCCCGGGTAACAACTTGCACTCTCTCGTGGAGGGGTATATGGTCGGCTCGCGCCTCAAGCGAGCTGGCCGTTCTCGTACGACCCAAAACTCTCAAGCGTATTACCATCGCCGCGCTAACCGGTTCGATTAAGATATTCAGGTGCTTCATGACTATGACGCTACCCGCAAGGTGGCCGATTTGACGTGTCGGAGTGGGATAAGGGAAGGGGCCTCACTTCGTAGTACCGCCCCATCCCGGTTACATCTTTGGATGGCAACCATAGATCTGCGGTCCGTCTTCCCTATGGGCCGCAACGGTATAGGCGGGTATAATAAAATATGAGGAATACCTACAAATGGATTTCACGTGGTGTAGCAATGAAGGATTATTCTATACAGGAGAGTCTGACATGTGAAGCAAAACAGTGGATGAGTGTCGTGTAAAAATTTGTGCGCTAATAGGGTGCGCCATTAAGGGTGGAAAGCACTGGACCAGACATTAATATTGATCGTTTTCGAGTATTTTTACATATCACACACACCCTTTCCTTCCCCATATCTCACCTTCATGTTCATGAATGATCAATCTGGACTTAAACGAAATCAAGTATTTATCTCAGCGACTAAGGAAACTAGGGACTGCACACTAATATCGGTCGTTTCCGATTATTTTTACATCCCTTTCCAGCCCTCATCGCAATACCAACAATGTAATAAAAACTTTGACCACGGTCCATTCATGTACCAAAAATCATCAATCATCAACATCGTTCCAGCAGTGTAGGAGTTAGCCGCCAAACATTTTTACATTTCGTTTATATATATATGGCGTTTCAAAACAACACCGATAACGTTTGGGAGGTGATTCCTGACACCAAGATAAGACAAAAAGTATAGATCAACCTGTTTGCACAAATGCTTCCTTTCGGAATTATAGGCTGTCAAAAACATGAAAAAGTGAGCTTTAAAGATCCATAGCTCCATTAATTATGGGACCTGCCGTAGTCGTGTCAAGACTTTATTTAAGAACTAGTATCTGTCCTATCTAAATATTCATGTTTCAGAATCTGTGGTACGTCCGCAACAATTTTTTTTTTTTTTTAGAGGTAGTTGGTGATTATTTCAAATTATATGCCAGTAGCCAAATTGCCTCTATAAAAATCGCTGCGTGAGTACCTTAGGATTCTGAAACATGTATTTTTGGATAGTGCATATATTAGTTCCCAAGTAGTGTCTTGACCCGACTACGGTAGGCTCCTTAGTTTTGGAGCTATGAATCTTTAAAGTTCATTTTTTTAATGTTTTCGGCACCCTATATCTCGAAAAGGAAGCGTTTGTGCACCCAGGATGGTCTATACTTTTTGTCTTATCTTGGTGTCAGGAATCTCCTCCCAAAGGTTATCGGTGTTGTTTTGAAACACCCTATATATATATATATATAAACGCATGGCTATTTTTTTGTTTTAAAAAAGCGCATGTACACGTACGATGTCTGCTGCTTACAGTTGGATCATTACAATATATAGAATAGAATCATTATTTGCAAAATCCTAACGTGTTTTAGTGCCAGGCTGAGGGGTACGGTGGCTCAATGGTAGAGCACTTAACTCTGGTGTCAAGGGTTCCTTGTTCGATTCCACATCATGTCAGTTTGTGACGGACACCATCGTGTCTGTGGGTTCTCTCAGGCTTCTCCCGTTTTCTCCAACATTAATATTCCACTAATTTTTCTACTATCATTCACTTTCATATTTCTCCGTCATGTTTAGTCTAAAGGGCATAACCGTGGGAATTTAATTTCATTTTCGTTTATGCGCCACTCTTTAGCTATGGCCCTGAATAAACGGGGTAGTATACAAACCTAAAGAAACCAGATACATAATTCACTACCGAGCCTATATAATGCGACGAGATCAAAATCATACACTTGTATATTACTACTACGCTACTGCGGCCACTCCTTACTGACTATTCTTAGAATGTGTGTATAAATTACCATTTGACCCATGCCCATCGCGAAGTCGCATAATAATTTCAGTATCCTGATTTTGGAAGAAGACTGTGACCTTTAGATGTGCGAAATTTCGTAAAGCGATGCTTGGTTGAAGAAAGAGTATGTTAACATGTTCGACAACATTCTTTGGAGTAATGAAGTTGTATGTCATGTAGGGGGCTCGCTGGCTCGTTAACATCCACAAAAGTTATTATCGGCCAGATGAGGGATTTCTTAACCTTATGACGCCAGTCTTTCAAAGTTTACGTTAATTCCAATCTGAGGTCCGTGCGGACCCCAATCTACAGGGTGAGCACAGAAACAGTCCCAAGTTTCAAATTAGTGTAAATTTAATATGCGAAGGAATATTTTGCTGAAATTTTGAACAGTGATACATAAACTCAAAAAGTTTTTGTAGCAATAATTGAAATCCCGAACACTCGATGTGCGCGCCACCTGTAACGCGGGGAATATCGAGGCGGTAATCTAGCTCCAACCACACGTTGTGAAGCATATCCGGTGTGATGGAGTTGACAGCATCATTGATGCGTTCTTGGAGATCGTTCAGAGTTGCGGGTAGTGGAGGTGCATACACTTTGTCCTTCACAAATCCCCACAGAAAGAAGTCACAAACAGTGAGGTCAGGTGATCTTGGAGACCACTTGCAAAGAACTTGATCATTGACTACAGAGCGCCCTATCTATCGGTCTGGGAGGTTCTTGTTACTAAGTTGCGGAATCAAGCAGTTACGTAGCAATGCTAAGTAACTTTCAACTGTAATTGTTTGTTCCTGAAAGAACGGACCGTGCACCCGACACTCTGATACTGCACAAAAAACATTGATTTTCGGTGAATCACGTTCCACATTTACAGTTGCATGAGGATTCTGGGTTCCCCATATCTTTACATTGTGTCTATTCACCTTTCCACTTAAGTGAAATGTCGCCTCATCGCTGAACATGATCTTCGTCAGAAAGTTTTCGTCGTCCTCCATGAAATTTTGCATAGTCTCACAGAACTCACGGCGCTTTACCTTGTCTTGTGGGTATAACTTCTGAACCAACTGCAGTCGGTACGGGTAACACCGCAAACGCTTGCGTAAGATCTTGCTTACTGTTGTTTGTGGCATCTGCAACTCTCTGCTAGCTTTACGTGTAGACTTCTGTGGGCTGTGTACGAAGGCTGCTCTTACGCGCTCCACAGTTTCCTCGGAGACTGGACGTCGTCCTGAATGTCCTTTTCTTTGATCACAAATGCACCCCGTCTCAATAAACGTTCTATGCCACTTCACATTGGATTTGAGTGTGGGTGATTCAGCATTAAATTGTCGTTTGAAATCAAGCTGCACTCTCACAGAACTGCTTGTTTTTGCAAATTGTAAAACGCACCAGCTTCGTTGCTGTGGGGTGAACGCCATTTTCGATGTTACTACCCTCTAGCTCTAGGTCAGAACTAGGATTCTGAAAAGGTAGATGGGAAAATACTTTGAGTTTACTGAGCTCTGCACAAAATTTCATGTAAATATTGAATTAAATGTTAATTATATGGCACTTTAAAATCAGGTACTGTTTCTGTGCTCACCCTGTATAATATAGCTAGTGTACACTTTTCAATAGCTTTTATTTTATTAAGTTGTTAAACACAGTTGTTTACTTTTATTTACTATAAGATAGTTAATATAAACACATTATATATATACATACAGGGGATCGACACAAAATTTAAAAACACTTCACACAAGACACGTAAATTTGGCCCTTCACTGTACAACACGTGTTGCGGTTGCCGATCGTTTTTTTGTTTTCAATGTGTCAATGTGGACCTTCCTCTTCCGTCAGCAGTAACCAGTTCACCTGTGAGTGTTGTGGTGTGAAAGCAGCGCGGTAAAATGGGCGACCTGACAGACTTCCAAAGAGGCATGATCGTTGGTGCCCATCTGGTTGGAGCTTCAGTGGCAACAGTGGCGAACATTGTGGGGGTATCGAAAGGCACTGTGTCCAATGTCAGCATACACAATTCGGCACACAGAATACGGCACGAGGGCATACATAATTCAAGGGCAAACGACGTCTGCAAAGCACAACAGTGGTCGAAAGACAATCCTGTCAGATAGGGACCGGAGGGCATTAAAACGGATTGTAGCAGCTAGAAAGAAGACCACTGCAATGAAAATTACATCTGAACTCAATTCCGGCCTACAGAACCTGGTTTCATCGAAAACAGTGCGACGGGAACTTCATAAAATGAAAATTCATGGCAGGGCCGCTATCGCCAAACCCCTGGTCACAGCAGTAAATGCGAAGAGGCGTATCCAGTGGTTCAAGGACCACAATGCGTGGACTCATGAGCAGTGGATACATGTAATGTGGTCTGATCAATTAACCTTCATCTTGTTTCCAACAACCGGTCGTGTTTACGTATGGAGAACACCGTCGCAGGCCTGTGATACAGACTGTCTGCTCCCAACTGTAAAGCATGGGGATGGTTCTGTTACAGTATGGGCAGTAATATCGTGGTTTTCTGCAGGTCCCATCATAGCCCTGCATGGAATGATGAATGCTAAGGCGTATGAGGCCATTTTGGGGGACCAGGTTCTACCCATGGTCCAAATATTGTTCCCTGATGGTGATGACATTTACCAAGATGATTTGGCACCCTGTCACGCTTCAAAAACGGTGAAATCATGGTTTGAGAAGCATGACCAGGAGCTATCACACCTCCCCTGGGTTCCACAATCACCAGATCTGAACATCATTGAGCCATTGTGGTCTGAGTTAGAAAGGCGTGTTCGGTCTCATTACCACCCCTTAAAAAAATGGAGCATGTTTTGAAGGAACAATGGTAAAAAATTCCACAAGCCACGATTCAGGCGTGTATACGTCCATTCCACGTCGGATCAAAGCTGTTTTGAACGCAAAAGGAGGCCCCACACCATACTAGGTATGATTTTCACACTTTTGCAAACGTTTTAGATTTTTTGTCCAACCCCTGTATTTATATAGTGAAACATTTGTGTACTACGATACATTCTAGTGAAATTTTCTGTTTACTACATTTTCACTTTTCTTTGCATGAATTGTACTGTAACATACTTTACTTCAGAATTCACCAGAACATATGTTACAAAGTTTTTTCAAATGTTTCTAGAAATCTGAATTACTACAATTAGTACATCGTGTTTTTACTTCTCTGTTCTTATCTCGTCGACACAGAATTCATCTCTGCTTTTGTCGTGGGTTGTTCCAGAACATCCTTCAATATCTTTCACGATATGAATTACAGTAATAGCTTTTTTGACTTTACTTTGTATGGACTGAGGGTTTTCTAAATACCTCTGAATTTCCTATTCCTCCAATTCACATCCAAGTTCCTTTAGGAATATTGTTTCTCTTTTTGAGTTCTGATAGCACCGTATTGCGAGAGCTTCGACTGCGAAAGTTACATCGAAGAAATTTTTACTCAATCAATTACAATGAAAAAGAAAACCATAACCTAAGTCTCACTTTGTTTTCCAAGTATCCAACTTCCACACATGGTGGACTGTATTCATACCCGACTTAGTTTTGTTATACGTAATGATGATATCTGGTTTGTTCTTTACGGGAACTACAGTTTTATCATGGTGCAGTGATGACAATAGGAGGACCGATCTTTTCTTCTTCGGGACAGTTCGCATGGGTCAACTCTCCATCAAAGCACAAAAGTGACATATTTTCTGTTCGCTCGTGGACTTCAATAATTTATCTACGGATGTTCCTTTTGCATTTTCTTATTGTAGCAACAACTGTTGTTCTCTGAAGAAGTAACTCTTCGTTGAGATAGGTGATAGTCCATGGTTATGTTCCTTCCTTTATTTACCCATGGATTTACATGTTACTTCACCAGGTCTTTTACGTTGTCTCGTTCATGTTACTTGCTGACAACATATATTTCTCCATTTATGCATCTGTCAGCGCCATATGAGTGCATGGAAAACTATGGGGTCCGCACGGACCCCAAGTGTGCTAAATACGTTTTGGTTCTTAAATGCTATTATAAATTCTAAATACAAGAGAGTAAAACAAGAAAATTGTTATGAGTGAATTGAGAACACTTTGAAAAAAGATGTCCTGAGACATAGACAAAAATAGAAAACAGAGAATATATACATTAATGATGAAGCCTGGGGTCCGTGTGTGCGTCATAAGGTTAAAAAGACGCTTGAGACGACACAGAGCAAGTCTGAAGCCTGGGGTCCGTGTGTGCGTCATAAGGTTAAAAAGACGCTTGAAACGACACAGAGCAAGTCTAAAGGTGCATTATACCTTGTATTTTTGAGCCATATTGACTGCAAGATATCAAGAACTCTGAGCATTACTTAGAAATGTTACAAACTTGCCAAGATTTCTGCATAGGAAGAGGCGCACAAACTGATATTTATGTAAGACGGTACTCGCTCGCATTTTGTCTGGTTGGTTAGAAACATGTTCCAGGATGGTGGATTCCCCGACGAGGGCTCTCAAAACTTCCTTACAGCTTCTATTTAATGTCCTTACACAGATAATTTTAACTTCATTTTTAATTTAAATCATAAACGCCTTGTAGACCTACCTTGGGTCAAACATGTGTTGAAGAAACATCATTATACAACTTTATACACAAACAGATAAGAAAACTATGTGGTGTGTTCACTATTAATATTTTTACATATCTTTTGTCAGATATTTTTTTGATATCTTTGGTCACGTATGGAGCTTTACCGCCAGTGAGTTTTTCGTATGGAGTCATGATACAGCTACGACGACAAGTGAACAAAAAGGTAAATGCTGCCTATTTTCAGGAATCCATCACGATCCCACTATATCGGAAAGACATCCCTCGTTTGTACTGAGTCAACAAGAACCAGGTGCAGATCCACATAGACAAAGTATCAAGCCATATCCAGATAATCCCTTCGGTTTTATCATGACATGGAGCAGGAAAAGGCATCCCTATTATTACTTTTTATGACGTTCCTGTAAGGAATCCTGATGCCTCACATTTCTACGCAATCGAACCGTTAAAACGACGTCTACAATACCACAGTCCGTACCCTCACTGCCCTAGGTAGACTTGTAGAGAAATCGTATGAAATTCCTACGTCTACTCTAATGCTAATTTGTCGCACTTGAAATTGAGATGTCAGGTGACAGTTTATAATGATAATCTGACAGAACAGAACTGGTGGTGGCGGAACGGGTTTCCATTGGCTAAGAACATTCTGAAAATCGGTCGGATTTAACCCGGTTTGGGATATTTCGATATTAAATTACTTTTACTTTGGAAAATATTATCCGTAAAAGGATGCAGCATCAAAGTCAACGTAAGAATCTACCAAATACTGAAACGAATAAACGTATTTTCTACTACTTTCCTATTTTCTAGTTTATAAATTTACGGAATCATATATATGGAAGAAAAAATACCTGTTGTTCGAGTCTACAATATAATTGAAGAATTCCTGGTCAGCTTGCATTACTTCTACGGGAACAACTTCTACGATGTCTGAGTCTGAACCACGTCCACCATTTTTACACAGCCACAAATTTACATTATACATATAGTCAAATATGTCACCACAATCTTCTCTTTTCCATTTACATATAATATACCTGAGAAGAAATGAAGTAAATATTATCCAAAATAATTCTTTTAAAATAAAGCAACTTCAAATAATAAAAATAGAATAAATTTACAATGCTATTTATCTACATTCAGAAATTATAGAATATTGATCAAAGTCACACACATTAAACATCCTATTCGTTTGACTATTGTTAAACAGTGTAGATGTGCTTTTGAACAGCTCCGTGAATTTGGTTCATTTTGAGTGAGAAGGTATGGTTCTTTGGTGAGGAGAGAATTTGGATTTGGCAATCTGTATGTTCCGGTGACTCCGAAGACATTGCATGATTTGCAGACGCTGATCGGCAGTGGGAGTGAGTCTGGTGTTCGATGTTATCTGCCTTTTATTGTTCGTTGCATTTTTGTGTAATGGCAGTTGTCTTTGTTGTACAATGTCTTGTCCTTTATGAGTGATTGAGGGAACACAGTGGATTTTGATTTTATATTGTTTTCGTGATTTGTTCCATAGTGCAAGATGCGTGTCAGTTACTGTTATATATATATATATATATATATATATATATATATATATATATATATATATATATATATATATATATATATATATATATATATATATATATATATATATACTCTCTCTAACTCTATGGCCTATGGAACCCGGAGGTTCAGTGCCGCGTTCACAAAAGCTCTCCACTGACTTCTATCCTTAGCTAATTGCATCCAGTTTCTACTTTGTATTCCTATCTCTGCGAGATCCATCTTAATATTGTCCTCCCATCTGCGCCTTGGTCTTCCTAATGGTCGTTTTCCTATGGGTCTACCAGTCAAGACTTTGAAAGCGTTTCTACTTTCTTCCATTCTAGCTACATGACCTGCCCACCTAAGCCTCCTAGACTTGACGACCCTAACAATGTTGGGTAAACCGTATAAACTATGTAGTTCCTCGTTATGAAGCTTCCGCCATTCCCCATTCTCGTTCCTCTTGGGTCCGAATATTCTTCTCAGGACCCTGTTCTCAAATACTTTCAGTCTATGTTCTTCCCTCAGAGTAAGCGACCATGTTTCACAACCATACAGAACAACAGGCATGATTATCGTTTTATATATTTTAAGCTTCAAATTCCTCGACAGAATTCGCGACGACAAGAGATTTTGAACCGAATAGTAACACGAATTCCCTGCTTTTAGTCGACATTTAATTTCTTCGTGAATATGATTTTCGTCTGTTAATATTGATCCTAAATATTTGAAAGTATCCACTTTATCAAAAGCATTATTTAATATTTTAACGCCTCCACAATTTGCCGTATTACGGTCCCGACGCACTTCCATGTATTTAGTTTTCTCTGCATTTACTTCTAAACCCATGTCCCTGCAAGCGTTTAATAAGATCTCTGCATTTATTTCTACTGTTCTCCTATCATCCCCTATTAAATTTACATCATCAGCATATGCCATCACCTGGTGAATACCGTTCAACTGTAGGCCCTGGTTGCTATCTTTGATTTTCCTTATGGCGTATTCCAGCACAAAGTTAAATAATAATGGCGACAACGCATCTCCTTGTTTCAGGCCATTTTCGACGTGGAAGCTCGTGGACAAAAATTTTCCTACCCGCACTTTACTTTGGGATTCACTTAAACATATCTTAATTAATCTAATTAGCTTTCTCGGTATTCCAAGTTCTGTAAGAACGTTGTATAATGTTTCTCTCCTAACCGAGTCGTAAGCCTTTCTAAAATCAATAAATAGTTGATGCACCGGGGTATTGTATTCCCACTTCTTTTCGAGTATTTGGCGAATGGTAAATATTTGGTCGATAGTTGATCGATTTCATCTAAATCCGCACTGATAATCTCCAATAATTTCATCTGCGTATGGGGTCAATCTTGCTAACAGAATATTTGAAAGGATTTTATAGGATGTTGACAGAAGAGAAATGCCTCGATAATTATTACAGTCAGTTTTGTCGCCTTTCTTGTGAATTGGAACAATGATTGATTCTTTCCACTCTTGTGGCAATTCTTCCTTGTTCCAGATAAGGAGAATGAGTTTGTGTATCTTGTTTCACAATTTTTCGCCTCCAGCTAAAATTAACTCAGCCGGAATTTCATCTACACCCGGAGATTTGTGTTTCTTCAATTTCTTTATAGCGGCTTCCACTTCTATTCGATTGGGTTCTGGAATATACGGTTCTGCGGTGTGTATCTCCTTTTCTCCACGCACATTAGTTTTTGGCTGCGTGTTCAGCAAATCGTCAAAGAAATCTTTCCATCTATTTAAGAGGCTATCCGTATCAGTGACAACTGTTCCGTCAGATTTCTTTAATATATAAGCACGAGGTTGATAGCCTTTCTTAAATTCGCTGATCCCCTTATACATGTCCCGAATATTTTTATTTTTACTATTATCTTCAAGTTCCTTAATTTTAGCTTTCAAAAAATCCCGTTTCTTTGTTCTAAAAGTTTTGGAAGTTTCCCGCCTGATATCTGCGAAATTTTGTGTACTTGTTTCATTCGGATTTTGTAGCCACCGTAATTTTGCCTGTTTTCTCTTCTCTGCTAGTTTAATGCATTCTTGGTCGAACCATGGTTTGTTCCTACGTATTTCCGCGTGTCCCAATTTTTCTTTTTCTGAACTTTTAATGCTATCTCTAATTTCAATCCAAGTATCCTCAACACTAGTGCACTCCGAGTCTTCTAAAACCGCGAATCTATTCGAAACTTCAATCTGGTATTCCTCTCTTACCTGGCTCTCTTCTAATTTCTTTAAATTAAATCTCTCCGTTTTCGGACATTGAATATTACCTTTATTCAACGATAATCTCTCCCGTATTATCGCTACTACCAGGTAGTGATCAGTGTCACAATCAGCCCCTCTAAACGACCGGACGTCAATTATGCTAGATTGTCTTCTTCTATCTACTAAAACGTGATCAATTTGATTATGTGTTTTTCCGTCTGGTGATGTCCAAGTGTATTTATGAACGTCGCGATGTGGGAATTTTGTACTCTTCACGATTAGGTTTTTGGATGTTCAAAGTTCACGAGTCTAACACTGTTGTCATTACTTTCCTTATGCAAACTTTCGTTCCCTATAATCGGTTTGAAAATATCCTCTCGTCCTACCTTCGCATTGAAAACCCCTAATAGAATCTTCATGTGGTATCGCGGAAGTTGGTCAAATATCCGTTCCACTTCTTCGTAAAAACTGTCTTTTATATCGTCATCTTTATCTTCAGTTGGGGCATGTACATTTAAAACAATAATATCACACCACCGTCCCTTAAGAGTAATAAAAGAAAGTCTGTCAGTAACAAATTCAACCCGTTTAATTGCTGGTAATATTCGTCTGTGAACGAAAAACCCTGTTCCTAACTGGTGATTTTTATTTCCTTCCCCGTAAAAGAACGTAAAATTTCCGGAATTCTCAGATCCATTTCCTTCCCACC